>NW_027491228.1:1405000-1427500 GCF_021521415.1 Bidens hawaiensis
GACCCCATACCTAAAGCCAACATCATTTAACCCAATTGAGACATTGTGGAATAGGCTAAACCCCTCTTAATGTCTTTTTGAGCAAGAGCTAAAGTAGCTCCGAAAAAAACTGTTATTATCCCTATCAAAGAGATAAAATTCATTATGTGGGGTATGACTATGAAAAGAGGCATAAGTCGAGCTACAAGAAAAATTCCCGCAGCTACCAAAGTAGCAGCATGTATAAGGGCCGAAATAGGAGTCAGCCCTTCCATTGCATCAGGTAACCATACATGAAGGGGAAATTGCGCAGATTTAGCAATCGCACCGGCAAATAATAGAACAACGCACAAAGTAACAAACACAAATTGACTTCATTATTAGAAATCAAGTTATTGAATATTTGGAATAAATCACGAAATTCGAAACTCCCCGTTATCCAATAAAACCCTAAAATGCCTAATAATAAACCAAAATCACCAACACGATTAGTTACAAATGCTTTTTGATAAGCCTTTGCTGCAACAGGTCGTGTGAACCAAAATCCTATTAATAGATACAAACACATTCCAACCAATTCCCAAAAAATATAAATTTGTATCAAATTTGAACTAGTAACTAATCCCAACATGGAAGTACTGAAAAAACTCATATAAGCAAAAAATCTCAAGTATCCGTGATCATGAGACATATAATTATCACTATAAATAAGAACCATAATTCCAACAGTAGTGATTAATATTGACATAATAGAAGTAAGTGGATCGATCAAGTATCCGAATTCTAAAGAAAAATCATTATAGATAATCCAAGACCATACATATTGATAGACAGAACTGCTATTTATTTGCTGAATAGACAGATTGATAGAAAAAATCATGACTATACTTAACAATAAAACACTCTGAAAAGCCCACATACGACGAAGACTCTTTGTTGCCGTCCGGAAAAGAAGAAGTCCTAGCCCTATTAACATAGGAACTGGAAGTGGAAGAAAAGGTATTATCCACGCATATTGATATGTCTGTTCCATAAAAAAAATTTATTCTTAATTAATTGTTTCCGATTCACCGGATCTTGCCTATTTCGAAAAAAGTTAATAAAAAATCAAGATATGCACTAACTTATTGAATCATTTTATATTAGTATTTATTCTGAGTCTTTTTAAAATCGTTCAAAAAAAAAAGAAGTTATAATTGGTCAACTTATATGCCCAAGTGACATATAAAAACGAATACTGATAATAGTAAAATAACAATAGAGCAAGGATCTAAATTTAAGCTAAAAAGAGTACTTTATCCTGATATGAATTATATGATTAACTAAGAGCATCGGTCTAATGAAAAAAAACCTTGATTTTAGTTAGTTTATTCCAACTCATTAACTAATTCATTATGGGATTGCTTTTCAATCAAAACAATTTATTAGTAAAGTTATTAGTAAAGTTTAGAAGATTATAGATCTAAAATGAACTTTTTTGATCGATAAAGAATAAAAAATGACTGAGATATTTTTTATGAAACCACGTATCCTTTAACAGATTTATTAATGGTCTCCTTCAAATTTTCAAATTGAAGGTTTATTGTTTTCTCAAGTTTGACTAAAAAAAGACTCAATTTTTCAGTCAAAAGTTTATAATCCTTTGAGGGATTTTATTCTATGTAAATAAAGTATAGAATGAGTAAAATAAGGGTCTTTTAGGTTCTTTATTGATTTTATTAAGTTTGATTTAGTAGATTATAAAGAGATAACTTTGAGAGATAAACAACGAGAACTAAAAGTTCCAAACCAAAATGTTTGGATTTACTAATAGCCTATAGTTCTTCTGAGTTGGCTAACATCCTTCGATGACAAGCCGACCGAAGGAAGACGCACCGGGAGCCTACTTCTATCTCATCAGATGCAGACGCATAGGCTATAGAATCCCACCTTATTCTCAAACCTGGTGGCTCGGTTGATTGGAACTCCTTTAGGCTCATCCTGCATAATCATTCTGGCGGTCCCAAGTCCTGCATCCACCAAGAACATTTCTTCCTTTAAGCGTAAAACTTCGGATTTGAAGGCCTTTCCACTGCATAAAAAAAACTTGACTTAGATCTACGAAATGATCGACTCAAATAGATGGTCACCATAAGCTATTTCTTTTCCTCCTCTTCCAGTTCTATTAATAAAAAGGCCATCATGGACCAAGATCCAAAGGGATCAATCTTTTAAACCGATGTATCTTACTCTCTCGACCAGGTCATCATAAGAAATGCAATGCAAAATTTTTCCGAAGTGTTATAAAGAGGGAAGGCGCGCTACAACAAACATAACAGCCTCTTCCTTGCCCCCCTAAGAATCCAAGGGTGACCTTTGGATGTTGTCGTGACACTTTGGTTACGAAGGTTATCGGGGTCTAGGTTTATGGATGGATTCAGTAATCGAAAGTCCCTCCAACTCAATCAATATCAACAACATGTCGTGACCGGTTAGGCTTGGTTGATTTTGTCAGAAAAGAAAGTAGGTTTCGGGGGTTCATTGATTAGTACACCCCCGGTGCTGGTAAGGTCGGGACCGTGGTCGTACGTCTCCGGTTTGCCGGCCTATCTTCTTTCTGAGATTGACCAGCCAGCTGGGTTGGTTTGGCTATTCTTTTCTATTGAAAAGGAGTCAGCTGTCTGCGCGAGTCATCTTCTTCTAGGCTCCGCTGGACGACACGGCATTCTCGTTTAAATAAATAGATGTCGGCCGTACTTGTGATGGTTCCCAAGGATCCAATATGACCACTTCACTTAGGTCTACGTTGCCACGATATTGTTCTATGGAAGCGGGCGGGCTGTTAGAAGTTCGGCCCGCTTTTTTGTGTCGTAGGGGAGGGATTGACCTTTCTAACGCATATTCAGTCGTACCGGCATGGCCCCACTGATTTCTTTTCGATCGGAGCATCCAGCAGCGCAACCCGGTTCTACTTGACTAAGCCCGTGCTCGTCCAAGGAGGGAGTTTGCTTTACCCAACTCCCTTTTTGATAACAAGGCAGAAAGCCCCGACCTGACATTCATTAGTTTCGAATGAAGAGTGCCCTGCCGCACCTACTCCTATCAAAAAGCGAGACTTTACTAAACAAGAAAAGCCCCTTCTATCTTCTTAGTAAAGCGCTAACGCGCGCCCTGCAATCAAACTCAAGTTTCGCCTTGATCGATACGACAACCTTACTAATAGAAAGGGTCAAAATGCGCTCAAGCAACCTATCTTACTAATATAATAAAAGGGCCTATCTAAGCCCTATGGTTGTAAAGCTACAGCTCGAAAGCCGGCCATACCTTCTATGTTTTTAGTAAAGGGCCTTTTCAATAAGGCTCGCGCTAGGCGCTCACGTTTTATGGCTTCCTAAAATAGCAGATTTTTCAATTGGTAAAGACCCACCCCTTGTTTCGGTCAGAATGAGTCCCCGGGACCCCGGGACATTGGCTTCCGCCAACAGTGAACTATTAAGGATTGCATCCCGCGCATATTCTACATTATAGCCTGCAACTAATTCAGCTTCCGCTTCTGGGAGATCAAACGGAGCTCGATTAGTTTCTGCTAGACAAGAAATAAAGAACATAACCAATACAGGGAACAAGGGAATACCGGACCATATCTGCTTTTGCGCCATGACAATCTCACTCGAATTACGGGGACCTACCCATACTAGTACAGTATACCGGGGTGGCCAGAACCACACGTGCAAGTTTCCCTGCATGTGGCTCGTCCGTGCTTTTCTATTCCGCTTTGCCGCCTATTAAGAGAATAGGTCCCGTTCAAGCGGTCCGCCTTTCTTCATCTATACCAGCTGCCACGCACGAGCCCATAGAAAGGATTTAGCGCCCCTCTCTAGATAAGAAGCAGAACGCGCCATCACCTACAGCCCTTTCCTCTGCCGGGGACTTCCACGAAATGAAAACGGGTGGCATCGCCGTATGCTCCACTTTTGTTGCCCTGGTTTATATCCCGGAGTACTCCTATGGCCGATCTGTCACCCAACCTACTTTAACAACCTAAAGACGTCCCGTCTAGAGAATGACCCCTTATGGCACGGCTTAGTCAGTTATTCTCGCAGTTCAGATAAGATTCGGACCACCACTTCTCTGAAAACATGGTTCTTGCCCCCCTCTCTCCTCCCCCCTTTGAGCTCGTCCATTCGTTGGGTGATCCCTTGCTCTCACGTTCGAGTGTTTGCTCATCGTTTAGGCCGGTGAGTGAGATTTCTACTCATTGCAGTCACCTCCGGGCTTCTTCGCACCTGGATAGTACTAGGACCCTTGTGCCCCGGCCCTTGATCAGATAAAGCTGCCCGCCCTATGACCCACAACTAAAAATGAGCCTTGCGACGAGACTCGGACATCCCCCATGCTGCGGTTCCCTCCGGTCCGTTCCCGGGTTGGGTTAGGGGAACATCCGAGCGATTTCCTTCGCGGATCCAAACTTCCCAAAACTTCCCAAAGATTCAATCCATAAAGAATCATTACAAATCTTTATACTTGAAGAAGTTTCTTACTTCTATATCATGATTTGAGCCAAGTTTTACAGTAAAGACTCCATTTGATTATCATAATAAAGATCATTTTTTCTTTTCGAATGGAATTCTCAATGATGTAAAGCAAATAATCTAAATAGATCGAACAATGAAAATAAATATAATTGTTAAATATTTAAAATGAAAATAAATATAATTGTTAAATAATTAAATTTTCATTTTTTAAGTAAGTATGAAAACCCTTATTCACAAAAATAGAAAGACTTTTTGTCACTGAAATAGGATAACAATACATACCTGATAACAATACATACCTATAGGCTAAGCACTTCCTCTTTTATATGTATTTTCATATTTGAACCTGAGGTTAAGTAATCTTTCTACATCTCATCTTATCTTTATCAAAAGGGTTTAGTTACTTTTGCATGTCATTTGAACTCGATTTAGTTCAGTTTGTGAAAAATTCAGATATGATTCCGAAAAGAATCATTCAAAATAAAAAAAAGAAAGAGGAATACTATTCTATCCAATATTTGACCGTGAAACAGAACCTTGTTGAACAAAAAAGAAGTATTCGGGTACAGGGGATATGCTCTGGGACGGAAGGATTCGAACCTCCGAATAGCGGGACCAAAACCCGTTGCCTTACCGCTTGGCTACGCCCCATTTCTATTTTTATTGGACACTAATACTAATAAAGAATAATATTGGTATTAAGTGTTCGTCAATTCCAGTCCAACTATCTATAGAAAACCTTTCTTCTTTATAGAATTTATTATAGATATTATAGATTCGTTGCTAGGATTTTGACATGTGTATATCTAGAATTCAACTTAATTTATTGATCATTACATATAATTCAATTAAGATATTGTATGAAAGTATGATTTCTTCTAGTCTCCTTTGAGAATTGGAGGATTTTTGATTGAGTGGAAAAAGAAGGATTTTTTTTGTCTACCTTACTTTCTTCATTTTTCCTTATATCAATAACTCAATCAAAATGCAATTATCTCGACGAAAAAAATGTCTGTTATGCTTAATATCTTTAGTTTGATCTGTCTTAATTCTGCCCTTTATCCGAGTAGTCTTTTCTTCGCCAAATTGCCCGAAGCCTATGCTTTTTTGAATCCAATCGTAGATGTTATGCCAGTAATACCCCTATTCTTTTTTCTTTTAGCCTTTGTTTGGCAAGCTGCTGTAAGTTTTCGATAAGATCTTTAATAGTATCTTATAGAATTCATGTAGAATTCATGATTTATTCGAGAAAAATGATAACATTTGATAAGATCAAATAAGTCTGACAGTATGAACCTTCAATTCAAACATTGAAATGATCGAATAGCCGTGAGAAATCCGGCTCGCTCCATTTCCCGATTTTAATCCTTTTTCCTTTCTGGCAAAATACCTTATTAGCTTAGGGTCGCTTACAACATCTAATTGGGGATATGAAAGTGATTTCTGGTAATCAAAGACTCTTTTGAAAAATTTCAACTTCACAACTTCATTTGAATTTCTGAACATTCTTTTCTATTTTAGAATTCATTTCTTGGTGTCAAAATAAGTATGTGATATAAAAATGGAGGATCTATTATCTTTTCTTTTCTCTCGTTTTTCTTTTTCAAAAAATGATCTTGGAGGTTGTGTAATGCTTACTCTCAAACTTTTCGTTTACACAGTAGTAATATTCTTTGTTTCTCTCTTCATCTTTGGATTCCTATCCAATGATCCAGGACGTAATCCTGGACGTGAAGAATAAATTGTTTTTCTTGCTTTATTTTACACTTTTCTTCATATTTTTATTTTCTTTTAGCTATTCCACACACTTAACTAGAAAAAAAATAGAAAGTCATCAACGGAAAGAGAGGGATTCGAACCCTCGGTACGAATAACTCGTACAACGGATTAGCAATCCGCCGTTTTCGTCCACTCAGCCATCTCTCCCAATTGAAAAAGATAATTACTATGTTACATTACACATCAAGTAAGGATTAAATTAAGTATTTCTTTCACATTCTTTATCGTTATTATAGAATTAGCAATTCCATTTAGATGCTCGAAAGATCAAAATAGAAAGATAAAAAAAGAAGACCTTCTTGCTTTTATTTTATTCGAAGTGCCTTTTTGGCCGGCCGGTCAATACCCAGCCGGGCCTTTTTTTGTTACAAAAAATTCCCTTCATTTTTTTATTTATAGGCAACATACTCTAAATAGCCAATTTAGTATCCGTGTAACAATTTCCGTTCTGGGGTTTACATATACTTATCATTTTTGTTATAATGGAAATTGAGAAGGATTTTTGATTCAAAAGAATAAATCAAGAAAAGGATAAATCAAGTATGTATCAATTTGTATTTTCTTATGTCGTTTGGCAAACCAAATTTTAGATTCAAATCCAAGAATCATTGACGAATTCTCAGTCAACGAATATCCCGTTTGTCATAAATTTTGTTTTTTTTGAGTGAAAATATACATTTGATTTTTCAATAGAAAAGTGAGGGGAAGCTTTTTGGCATTGTGTGTTTTGAGATACTATACAATCAATCGAAGGGACAATCAAAAGGGGAAAAGGGTTTTTTTCTAATTTTGATAAGTTTAGTTAGAAAAAGGATTCAAAAGGGGATGCAAGTACAATAAACTAAAATTGAGTAATCCAACAAAAAAGGTAAAAATTTCTCCTATTGTGTATCGTTTTGGCGGCATGGCCGAGTGGTAAGGCGGGGGACTGCAAATCCTTTTTCCCCAGTTCAAATCCGGGTGCCGCCTCATCAGCAAACGAATCGGAATCTCTTATTCTATTCTGCTGATATAACTCAACCTAATTTTACCCAGCCAGAATAGAATAAGGGGACTGTTAATACTTGGTTGATTCTAAACATCCGTTCTGGGGATTTTGTAAAAGATTGGAAATCGGAAATCTTTGAATCCAAAATGAAAAGAAAGATTTGATTTTAATGTTTGATTTTAATGGTCGAAGCAAGACTTCCCGATTCCTTTCTACTACTAATGTAATGTCTACTTATTGGGTCTTGATTGGAGATAATTTAACTACTGGTTGGGGGAAGTTCTTTCTATTTCTATACTGTGTAATCTACATATATAGGCTCGCGAGAATCTCTGAGTGTTCAGGCATTCAATCACAATTAGATTGAGATGGATAATTTATAGAAAAAAACATGAAAAAAATGATTATTTTTTTTAACCTCTCGTCAAAAGTATAATATACTATCTCCCAACTCCTTCAGAGAGACAATCGGGAAAGGGTACGGATTAGATCAAATAGGAAAAAGTTTGTAATAGATAGCAATTGATTTATTTTTACTTTGAAGGGCAAGAAAAAAAGGAATGTGCCCTCTTATTTTATTACTAGATGTTCCATTAGTAACATTCCTTTGTAGTTTTGATTTTTTATTTTACTTGTGTTTAGTCTTTCCCGATTATAAATCATATAGAAATTTTTGAAATGGATTTTTTGATTGATTCATCAATAGTGTTCGCCCAGAATCCCTTTTTGACTATGGACCATTTATTCTACTATTATTAGTGAGCAATAATGGAATAATTCTATCATAGAGATAAGGGACATAATTCACATGGATATAGTAAGTCTCGCTTGGGCTGCTTTAATGGTAGTCTTTACATTTTCCCTTTCACTCGTAGTATGGGGAAGAAGTGGACTTTAGAAGCACTCTTAATTTAGTTGAGGAATGAAACGGTATCAATTGTTTTATAGATTGTTCTGCAACGCATTTTTGATTTGAATTGAAATCATTTTCAAATCAAAATATCTTTGTTTCCAAATTCCATTGGATTATAGTGGATCAATGTATTCTATAACAGTAAAACAAAACAATTATTTCAGATTCATCGGAATAAATAGATGTATCAAAGATATAGAATTGGGTCCTACGTAAATTCCATATATGGATTAATAACTACATATATTGAAGATAGAAGCTAATATAGTATACCAACTTTATTAGAAACAATTTTATACACTACTATAACACTAATAGAGAGTATGATAAGTAAGAAATCAATTTCTTACTTACCATACTCTCGGATCTCATAGAATACCGCCGATTATAGCCCGTTGATTTCATTTAAGGCACAAAACAAAATAGAATACTTTTCATTTGATTTCTTCAACTATTGATAAGAATTCAGAAGTCAAGTTTCATTTAAAGTAATTAATCATTTTGACTGGCTGTTTTTACGTAAATTATAAGTAGAAAAGCAGTAGGAATTAAAATGAACAGTGCAGTAGCAATAAATGCAAGAATATTTACTTCCATAATCTCATCGTTTTTTTTTTCAAAATAACTCGGGATTTAATCCCATAGAGATGATAAATCTTTCACCTGTCAATTCAATGAATGCATTACCTATCGATGATCTTGAATCGGATCAATATCATGAATAACAATATCTGAGCTATTAAATTAATTCGTCGTCGAGAATTGAATAGTATAACATACGAACATCTTTTATCCATACTGAATCCAAAATGGGATTCCCGGGCCAATCAAAAACCCCTTTACTTTATTTATCCTTCTTTTCTTTATTTTCTATAACCTACCTTCCTTAGGTCTTCCTTATAGAACCATCAAACGAACTCTAACCACCCGCCCTAACTACAAAAACCCAACAAACAATACAAGCGAAGTGGAAAAAGAGAGGAATTAGGTTCTAAATTTTAATGATCTAAATTTCTTTGGAAGACAAATAAGTATGAGAAAGATGAGTCGCTGGAGAAAAGATGGAATATTCTATCAACTTCACTATTTTAGTTATTTTTTAGTTTAGGGTTTGTTCTTTCTTCGACAGAATCCTGAAAAAAAGAAGGGAAACCCCTTCGGAATTCAATTATGCTCTCTGTCCCTTCTTTCACAGAAAATCGAGAAGCGAATTGATATACTTATTGGATCCGTCGGGACTGACGGGGCTCGAACCCGCAACGTTGTAGGTTCCCTGGATGGATCGCACGAGATATCTCGATCTACTCAGGTGCGGAATCCCTGCGTAGATCGTTACGAGTATAGAACACGAATCACACGAACACACGAAACGAACACACGTTATATAATAACTCAAACACGTGATACGATATCACTATTACAGACACACGTTACAGCTCTCGTAACAACTCGAACAAACTAACACTAACAAAACCCTTAACCAAGCTAATCCGTAACCTATTTAAATATACGACAACTTCGCCTGGCATGTTCAGGCGAAGTTGTCCATAACTTCGCTTGACTAACAAGTTCGCCTAAACAGCGAACTTGTCAGTAACTTCGCTTAAGACATTTATAAAACATAATTAACATTACAGACTCGATTACAGACACTAGACTATGAACAACTGACATTATCACCAACAGACTCCCCCTTGGCAGTAGCTTCATGTCTTGATCTTCAAGCACGTGTCTTGTAACCTTCAATCTCTTTGTCTTCATGCATGTACTCCTTCTCTCACACATACCGTGACTACTCGCTGATATTTCCTCGCTTCGTCTTTCCAAGCAGGAATATAAAATATCTTCTTTTCATTTAACACCTGCAGATCAGCTTTCGATAAATTAACAAGATGCATTGGATCATACACCCTCAGCACTTCTTGTTCGTCTTCGTCTTCCATCACGGCTTCAGCAGTCTGGCAATCAACATACCACCATTTAAGATTCTTCAACACATCTTGAGGTATAATTTTCATTGGAACCTCCTTAATGCATCGGATCGGTTTGTATTTCATCACCATCCATGGCTTGCCATCTGCTCTCATTCCCCTTTCTTTATCTTCAACAAGTTTTCCCTTCTGCGGTTTCAACAACTCAAACTTCTTCTCTTTTATACTCTCTTTCCATACAATTTTCCCAATGACTCTAGCCATATTATCGTCATTTCGATTGATTAACCCCAATCTGGCTAAGTCTTTCACTTCACATTCCGGCAGTGTATTCAACGACCTTAACATTCTTTTAAAATACTGAACGCCGTCATACCGTTTAATCACAAAGAGCTTCAACTGCTCATCATAGATCCAGCAAATAATCCCTTTCTTCGCTTCAGCATAACCTTTAATATTGTAACTCTTCTTAAACATTGTAGGGACCGCCGGTTTCTTCATTTTGACGAACCACTGAGCATAGCCTTCCTTCCACATAGGCTGCTCTTCCCATTCAGTCTCATCGATTACTGTCTCATTACCCATATCTGCTTTCTTCACACCTGGAATGTCATGCTCCACATTCTCTTCTACTATTTCACCTTCTTCAACATCTTCTTCAATCACAATCTGTGCGCCAATCTTCTCAATCTCCTCAATTGGCAGCACATCATCATCAAACAACACATCATCACTAAACATATCATCATCTAATTCTTTCAAAGCATCAATCACATCATCTCCCATTTCTTCATCATCAACCATCACCACCTCATCACCACCAGAACTGCCAGCCGCACCTGCAGACTCCCCCTGAGCTGTGGAAGTCCCAAGAGCTTGAGTAGTTCTTGGCAACTCACCACCTGCACCTTTCGATGCATTGGGATCATCGTCTCTATCATTTCTCTTCTTTGTCCTTAACTCGTCGCCTTTACAGTTTGTCTCCCCCTGAGATGCTAAGAACTCCTTCATAGCATCTATAATTCTCCCATGTTCAACCAGGAGGGACGACTATAGTTGATTCACTGCTACAAGACGCTGAATAGCCTGGGTCTGGACAAGATTTATCTTTGTTTGCTCTGCCACGACCCGCTCTAGTGCAGCTATTCTCTCCGAGTCTGAGAGGGTTGCATCGAAATCAAACCTCATGTGAGATGTGTCTTGAGTATACTCAGCAGGGATTTCGAATGAAACTGGGACATCAGAAGCAGCTGTGGACGTAACCGCAGGTGGTATCGTGACCGACAACCCTGCAGTTGCAACGACTGTCGACTCAACAAATTGTGCAACAACCTCCGACGGAGTAAGCGTTGGAGGCGGCAACGATACGATATCTGGAGTCGTCAGATGGAGTGTGATAGACGGGAGGCCAACAGATGATGTTGTAGCCACCACGGGTACATCGGTGGCGCTTAAACTTGTGACCTGTAGTGATGTAGGAACAATCGACATACCTGACAGTGCGGGCGGAGCGAAACGTACAACTCTTGAAGTCTCTCCAGCTCCCATACCTTCACCTGTCCTTTCCCGTCTTGAACGTCTAATCAACTTGTGAATATCCTCTTCTTTTTCTGACTCACTATCATCATCTGTCCTCTTTCTCTTCCCAAACGTCCTCTCTTGAGCCACCAACATCCTTCTCGCCTCATCCATAACATCATCAAGATCTGAGTCAGCCACCGTCGTAGCTGCTCTAGTAACACGCACAGTCGAGACACGGTCAACTGGGATCTGAACGTTCTCCTCTGGATCCACCCGATCCATATCGAAGAATCCTTGACCTCCGAATTCTGCATCAAGGTCCACTTCCTCCTCCGGTGACACAACAGGAGCAGCACGTATAGCTTGAGATGCTCCTGCCTGTTGTGGTGCCGGGTCTCTGAACTCATCCCCACGATCTGGCACATACCCCGGGTTTATTAAGTACCCAAAGAGTGGAGTATGCCTTGGACGCAGTTCAGGCTTGCTCCTCGCTCTGGATGTTCGGCATTGAGCGAAGATACGTTTGCTCACACTCTCCACGTATCTTATTGGACGTCGTTGAGGCAACGTGGGAGCAACATGATTCAAGATCATCTGAATGAATCTTGGATACATGATGAACCTTTCACGAGCCATCGCTCTCCTCTGTCTATCGATCTCATAAAAGACCATCTGACTAAAGCTATAACGTTTGTTATAAGTCAGAGAAGTCATTGCTGACTGCATGGTCGCACCCATACCATCAGTGCCCGCCTTCCTCCCAGACATGCAGACAATCATTACGTGCATGAGGAAGCGCCACTGATCAAGTAGGAAACCCTTCCTCCGTTGTGTATCGCCCAATGGACCAGAATAGCCCATTCGTAGAAATGCTCCATCGCGGAACGGAGCAAAAAACTCTGTAGGGTCATCCCTAGTCTCCTCTCCAAAACGTAAAGCCACCCGAATTTGTTCAGACGAGAACTGAACTTCTTGATTGTTGACGGTTGCTCGCATAACCGGAGGCTCAACGCGGCAATCGTATTCCACCGTCTGCCAAAAATCCTCAATATTGGGTAAGGATATCGGTAGAGTAATTGTGATCGCGTGGAATATCCGCGAGCGAAGGAGGAATGTAATAATCTCGCGGTAATCCTCCACACCACTCGCATCTGGTTCTAAGGTAATGTACATGTTGTGCCCAGGGAAGAATTGTCTCTGGTTATCTCCCCCGTCATCGCCACCAGCACCTCCAGCACCAGCAACAGCAGCCATATCTGCAACAAACGAACTAAGTTAGATAAACGTTAAGGCATAACACAAGTTCGCTTGTTACCATGAGCGAAGTTGTGATGAAATCTGTATAGGCGAAGTTAAAGGTGGGGCGAAGTTGGGATCAACTTCGCTTCATCTTTAAGTTCGTCTAATAACTAATAAGTAAAAAGGTCCAGGCGAAGTTAATGATAACTTCGCCTCACCACAACATCGCCTCAGGCGAAGTTTAGCCTCAGCCGAAGTTAAGCCTCAGGCGAAGTTACGAATAACTTCGCCCAAACCCTAAGTTCGCCTGAATCTGAATCGGCGACAGTAAGCAGATTCAAACTTTGAAAAATCTGATGTTTTAGGTTAGTTTGACGATTGAGGGTTCCGAAACACATGATGTTAAGACAATATGGACGATAAGTTTGTTCATGACCAAGTAGAGAAGTTTTGAAATAGGGTTCAAACATCCGACGGTCGGAGGTCCATAACCGGGTCAAAACGACCACTGATTAACATCGGAGAGCAATGATTATACGATATAATGACACCACGAACCTTGAATCGTAACGGAAACTGAGAAAAAGAACAAGGAATCGGAATAAACGACAAGTTCGCCGGAAAACTGGATAAGTTCGCCGATAAATACGGAGGATAAGTTCGCTGAGTTTGAAAATAATGAAACTGTTGACCTTAAAAATTCCTTTATATAGGGGCGGAGTTACACACGCGAAGTTGTGGATAACTTCGCCTAGGGCAGGCGAAGTTAATCACAAGTTCGCCGATTTTACTAAATAAACCCCTATAGTTTGAACATTTTGCAATTAAGTTTTAAAATTCCCTTTAAGAATTAAATAACACGATCAAGTCCAAGTAACCAGATATAAAAGCATACAACTACATAAAAAGAAAACTTTTAACAATTAAAGTTTAAGGGATCAAATTTCAGTCTTTACAAGGGACTACTACGTTTTAGAAAAGATCCGAACAGGAATCATACTAATTACGTGACTGTCACATAGATCCGTGTTTAGCTGTATTATGACATAAAGAAACAGGTTGTAGGCAGGTAAATAACTTAAAATGGTTTTCATCATTTCTGTGATACTAGTTAGGTTCAATTATGCCTCAAAATTTAAGCGGGCAACAACTCAGAGATTATGATGCCTCCTATCTATTCTCAAAGCGTATTTGGCTTTCCCCAAGTCACCCCGAATTGACCTCGACCCATAGTGTCTGATTAAGTTTGTAAGTACTCTTCATCTGCTTCCCGCTCTCTTTCGTACTTCATGATTGAGAAGTCTTGACATTGTTAGCTCTAAAATGTTTCAATAACTCATAAGGTATTTTTTATTATTTATTTTTTTATTTTTTTTTAAACGAACATTTACATAGACTTCAGAGTAGTAAACAACTGCAAGTCCCGAATCTGGATCACTGCAGTTTCTTGAAACGCTATCTTCACGGGAATCAGAACACTCACGGGCTCGTGTATGACTGGGTAATCGCTTTTCTGCCTATCATTCGGAAAAATATATATGAAGACAAGCAAAACTCTTAAGGAGTTTCCACGTAAAATCAAGTAGATTTAGTTTGTATCACATCTACTTTTACGCACCATAAAAAGTTACCATGACATACAATGACTGTTCTAAAGCCTTTTAAGCCTAATAACTTCACTAGTTAAGCACACAGAATCAGTATATGTATCATTTTCCAAGGTTGGATCAATTTTCTGTTAAAACATAGCAAATAGAACTTCTTACGAAGTAGTAGACTTGAAAAATAATTTCATATCCCAAAAAGAAAAATTTTAACATCAATCGCCCCAACCAAAACAAAGTCTTCAGGTAAACGGCTATCCCGAAGATCCAATGGATCAGCTGGACCGACCACATACTAGTATGTGTCCTTATAACTAAGTATGATCGACTAATTTTAAGCGAAAGAATGAAAACACATCATAAACCGCCCCGGTCACTTTCAGTCATCTGGTTAATGGCTATCCGCATATTCTACAAGTAGAAATGAGGACCAAACATATCCTAAGACATGTCCTTCAAACTGAGGCAACCGACATAATTCTAAGCAATAGTGACCTTTTTTTTTTTTTTTTTTTTTTTTTAAGAAACATAAAAAGCATGGTTACTCGGGATTGATCATCCCATTCAACTCAATAAGGTTTTGAAATCTTGATTTGTCAAACGCTTTAGTATATAAATCAGCGAAATTATCAAGCGTATCCACCTTTTCAAGCACAATCAGTTTCTTCTCAGCACAATCCCGTATAAAATGATGACGTATGTCAATATGTTTAGTTTTACTGTGCTTCACGGGATTGTTAGTTACTGAGATAGCAGCTATGTTATCAATGCAAATAGGAGTAAGTAAGAAATTCAGACCATAGTCGCGTAACTGTTGTTGAATCCACAGAACCTGGGAGCAGTAGTTGGATGCTGCCATGTATTCTGCCTCACATGTTGAAATTGCGACTGAAGTCTGCTTCTTGCATTGCCACGACACCAATCTGCCACCTAGAAACTGACATCCTCCAGTTGTTGACTTCCGACTCTGATTGCACCCTCCATAATCAGAATCTGTGTAAGCGACTAGCTCCAAGTCTCCTCCTATAGGGTACCACAACCCCAGCTTCGGCTTGCCCTTGAGATACCGCAGTATCCTCTTCGCACCCTTCAAATGAGATTCTTTTGGGTTTGCCTGAAAGCGTGCACAAAGACAAACAGCAAACATTATATCAGGACTAGAAGCAGTTAAGTACATTAAAGAACCTATAACAGCCCGATATTGGGTTGGGTCCACGTCTGCATCGTTGTCTGAATTAGCACCCAATTTGTGATTGACGCAGACTGGAGTATCGAATGGAGTGCTGTCCTCCATCTTGAAGCGTTTGAGCACATCATGGACATACTTGGTCTGATGAATGAACATCCCATCCTTCTTCTGATCAACCTGCAAACCTAAAAAGAAAGTTAGTTCACCCATAGCACTCATTTCAAACCTCTTTTTCATGACGGCCTCAAAATCTTGACACATGGAGACTTTTGATGCAGCAAAAATAATGTCATCCACGTAGACTTACACCAGCAGGAAGTCGCTTCCTTCTCTCTTGAAGAACAGTGTGCTATCAATCTTTCCTCTTTCAAACCCATTTTCAAGCAAGTAATCTGATAAAGTTGAGTACCAGGCACGAGGTGCCTGATGTAGTCCATACAACGCCTTGCTTAACTTGTACACGTGGTCAGGAAAGTCTGGGTCAGGAAAACCCGGAGGTTGCTCAACATACACTACCTCATCAACTTTCCCATTTAGGAACGCACTTTTCACGTCCAACTGAAAAACCTTCATCTTTTTATAAGCAGCAAATGCCAAAAACAATCTGATGGCTTCCAATCTTGCCACACGAGCGAACACTTCATTATAATCAATCCCCTCTTGTTGATTAAAACCTTTAACGACTAGCCTCGCCTTGTTTCTTATAATAATCCCGTTCTCATCTCTCTTGCACTTAAAAACCCTTTTGTGCCTATCGCATGCACATGCTTCGGTTTTTCAACCAAAGTCCAAACTTCCATTTTCTTGAATTGAGCCAACTCTTCTTGCATAGCTTCGACCCACGAGCTGTCCTTGAGAGCCATTTGATAATTCTTCAGTTCAATCTGACTGATAAAGCAAGTGTACAAGCATTCGTTGATTATGCCTGTCTCCTTAATGCTTGTGTAAACACAGGTGTGCTCATTCAAGCTACGTCTTGTTTGTACACCGGAGGACACATCACCAATCACATTCTCCAAAGGGTGATTTTTATGAATTCTCGTGGTTGGAACAGAACCGACATGCAAATTGTCTTCAAAGTTAGAAGAGAGCTCGTCAATTGTTGTTTCTTGCTGAGAGTGAAACGGATTGAAAAATTCTTCTTCAGTCGAGGCAGCAGGGGTATCGACAGCATTTGATGAGGAAGGTTGACATTTATCAAACAGCTGTCTTTGGACTAGATTTTCTTCCTCATCAAGGATCATCTTCGTAGCAACTCTTTCTTCTTCTTCTGCACTATCCAAAAACGGTATGTTAAAAGACTTAAAAAGTCTATCATAGTCGAAAAACTCAGCCGGTCCGTTGCTTGGTTTTGGCGGTTGGTAACTTGTGATATCGGTGTTACACACCACCTCAACCTTGCTGGTCGATGTATTAAAGACACGTCTGTTGGGAGTCCCAACAACATAACCGACTAAGATTCCTTCATCGGCTACTTCACCAAATTTAGAATTTGTCTTTAAAATCGAACAAGGGGACCCGAATGGTTCAAGACCACTCAAGTTGGGCTTCCTCCCATGCATAAGCTCATAACACGTTTTATTAAGTCTTTTAACCGTTAAGACTCTATTAAGGATATAGCAGGCTGTAGCAACAGCTTCAGCCCAAAACACCACAGGAAGCTTCGAATCAGCCAGCATAGTTCTGGCTCCTTCAATTAACGTTCTATTCTTCCTTTCAGCCACTCCATTCTGTTGCGGTGTATACGGAGCGCTGTACTGGTGTTCAATCCCTTTCTGAAGGCAGAAGATCTCCATTTCAAAATTCTTGAACTCCTTTCCATTGTCACTTCTGATGAACTTAACCCTTTTATCCATAACGTTCTCAACTTTGGTAATCAAATTCTTCACCATCTGAGCCGTTTCATCTTTTGATTTCAGGAAATATACCCACGAATATCGTGAGTAGTCATCAGTGATCACCAAGCAGTATGAAGTACCTCCTAGACTTTTTGCATTCACGGGACCGAAGAGATCCATGTGAAGCAATTCTAGGGTACTGGCAATTGAATTGACCTTCTTGGTGTGATGAGATTTCTTGTCCTGCTTTCCCTTCTTGCACGGTAGACATTTGTCTTCAAAATTGAAACTTTTCAAGGGAACGCCCAGCACAAGTCCATTCTTGACAATGTGGTTCATCTTCCGAAGATGAATGTGCCCCATTCTCCTATGCCACAATTCGGACTCCGATTCGCTCGCTTTTGTCATAAGGCATGATTCTTCCGTGGCCATTTCAGTCGACCTCATATCCATAATGTACGTATTCCTCTCACGTGGAGCCTTCATCACAATCCACTCCTCTGGTATCTGAAAACCAGGATGTAACACAATTGCTTCATTCTTTGTGAAGTGTATGGTGTACTCCTTATCACAAATCTGTGACACACTCAGCAGATTGTGCTTCAATTCTTCGACAAAGTTTACTTTTTCTAATGTCATCTTCCCGTTAGACACCGTTCCCATTCCTGTAATCTTTCCTCCACTTTCTCCT
Organism: Bidens hawaiensis; assembly: GCF_021521415.1. Taxonomy (NCBI): domain Eukaryota; kingdom Viridiplantae; phylum Streptophyta; class Magnoliopsida; order Asterales; family Asteraceae; genus Bidens; species Bidens hawaiensis. The sequence goes on from NW_027491228.1 coordinate 1,423,187, forward strand.
GCAAAGCTCACTCTCCCTCCTTGAACAGGTTTCAAATCGTGTAACAAGTTTTTGTTACCCGTCATGTGCCGGGAACAGTCGCTATCCACAACCCAAAGATTATTGGCAGCCCTGTTCAACTGTTCCTGCACGTTAAAGCAAAAGATTAGAATCTAGGGACCCAGGACCAATTGGTCTTGGATCTATACATCCCAAACTTTGGCTTTCCAAAGTTAGTATCTGTATAATTCATGTAGGTCCTATTAGGATACCTCCTTGTAGATTGATTGTGAGGCCTTCCAAACCTTTGTGAATTGAAAGAATTATAGCTTGTGGTTTGGTTATTAGCAGTGTAAAACTGAGATTTGTTTCTATGAAAACCTGAATTAGTCACATTTTTGAATTTTGAATGGTTTTCATTTTTAGCAGTATGATAATTACTATTAGGCTTATTCTCAGTTTTAGTAAGCCTCACACCTCTGAATCGCTGCTTCAGAGGGCAATCTGCAACAAGATGTCCTAATTGATTACACCTAAAACAAAACCTATGCTCAACTTTTTTATCAACCGGTGTTTTAGATGTCGAGGCTTTATTATCGCCGGTTCGTCTCACATATGGTGGGACGTACGGGTTTAGTGGAGTACTCTTTTTATTCGTCTTATCTTTCTCTCCACCATTGGGTAATACCACCTCCTCTTTTGCCTTACCAGACTCGGATGACTTATCCGAATCCGATGAGACTGGACTTGGATCAGAAATTTGAACACTTGAAACAGGCGAACTTGTTTCGCCTCCACTAACATTTGGTTCTTTACAAGTTACTTTAACTGGTACTGTCTGAGCAACCTCAAAGTCAACAGATTTCTGAACACTAGGGTTAAAAGTGTAATTGTGATTATAAGGTGGTGGAACCTCATGATAACCGATTCCTCCTCTCTTAGCAGAGGAACGTTGATCACTAACAAGGTGATCAAGAATAGCAGAGGAATTTCTAAACTGCTCAAGTTTTCTATTCAGTTCCACCACTTTTACCTGGTGATCAGCAATTTGTTTTTCTCTATCAGCTATTAGTTTTGTTTTTTCTTCTAAAACTTCATAGCTTAGATCAATCACTTCAATTTTTTCAGCAAGTTTTGTTTTTAGACTTTTAATATCTTTTTCACAAGCTTTAATTTTAACTTTATAGCTATTTTCTCTTGCTTTTGTAAAATGATGATCTTCTTTTAAAGTTTTAAACTCAGCATCCAAACTAACATACTGATCAGTTATAGTAGCTAATTGCTCAGACAAGTTTTCGCATTTTGAACAAGTAGGTTTAGAACATACCTCGGAGAGCTGGTCTTTAACATCTGCCATAAAAGTTTTTTCTTCTCCGGTAACCTTCTCATTTCCTTCAGTTTCAACCTTCGCCAAATTGGCCTGTTCAAAAGTTTCTTCAGACTGCAGGTTCCAGTTGTATTCACCAACTTCTCTGGACATCATGGCACTATAATCTTTAGAACCCCCACTTTGCTGTGTAGACCTGCCCTGACTTCGTTCCACACGCTCATTCCTGCATTCCTTTGCAAAGTGACCGTTTTGCTGACAATTGTAGCATCTTACCTTCGTCTTGTCAAACCCTGGCCTTCCACCGACAAACTTCCTTCCGGTCTTTCTCATAAACCGCTTCACTCTTCTCACGATCATGGCCATCTGCCATTGTAGATCCATTTCTTCTAGATCATCAGCATCAATCTGGTCATAATCTTCATCCAACATAGCTGGATCAACAATCTTCCCCTGAATGTAGTTCTCATAGGAAGCAATAAAAGAAGCATATAGCGCAAACTGCTCTTCAGCAGATTTGACACTCATAGGCATCTTAGAGTAGTTATTGCTAGGAACACTTGGAGAGCAACTACTCTTGCTTGCTTGCGGTTTAGAACCACTAGATCCACCTGCTACATAGCAAACATCACCATTTGTGTTGACTGACACATGCCCCTCATGTGATGAATTTGCGCCCGACTCTCCCTTCGAGTAGTAGGCAGCAGATTCAGTCTTCGATCCTGAGCTAGTGTTGACTTTAGCTCCATACATACCTGGATCTTGAACCTGATCCATAGGTGTCTCTTTTCTGACCATGTTAAGCTCAAAGGTTCTGAGTTTGTTGACTGCCGTTTCTAGATCATATGTGGGAAAGTCTTTGTCTTCCCTCATCAGCACAGTGTACATCTCCCATTTTGGTGGGAGAGCATCTAGAAGCTTCTCAACTATTTCTTCTTCTCGGTAGGAAATTGAATAGTTGCTCAATTCAGTCATCAGATGGTAATATCGAGTGATAATATCATCTAAAGATTCATTCTTCAAATACTTGAAGACTGAGAACTGGGTTTTGAGCAATTTTATCTTTGAAGCACGGATTCCTACATTCCCTTCAAATCTGTTCTCAAGAGCTTCCCAAAGCTCTCTTGCTGACGTATACTTTCTAAACGTATGAAGGATCTCTTGTGGAAGAGCCATAGTAATAGCAGCATGAGCCTTGCTCTCGGCCTCATACATCTTTTTCTCTTCTTCTTCCATTTTGCTATACTTTTTGATTTGATCACAACCTTCATACTCCATAACTGGTGGAATATAACCATCCTGGATGCATACCCACATCTTAGCATCCTGGTATTTGACGTATTGTATGAACCGATCCTTCCATGCAACGAAATCGGTTCCCTTCAGCAACCTTGGGGCCTTAGTAGCTGACCCTGCTTCTACTTCCATCTTTACTAACTCAGAGATGTTAATTGACGACATCTTTCTCGAAAACAAAGAAACCCAAAAAAAATCAAAAAATTTTCTGAAAAGTACTGTAGGCGAAGTTACGGATAACTTCGCTTAAGCCTTAACTTCGCCGCTGAAGAACTTCGCAGATGATTAACTTCGCTTAAGGTAAGCGAACTTAGGAGGTAGGCGGAGTTGTAGAGAACTTCGCTGAGTTAGGCGAACTTGAGAAGGTAGGCGAAGTTGTGGATAACTTCGCTTAACCTTATATCTTCACCGAAACCCTACGTATCCTGACGGCAACTTCGCCTGATGAACACGGACGTTTTTGCAGATCTGAAATCTGGATTTTACGAGGTTTTTGACGGTGCAAAGGCTTGAATACGATGGTAGGAGGTAAGATTGACTCAAAAACACAGAAAACACGTCCCGCGAATAGTCGAAACGGGACGATTTCTACACCCGCGTGAATATCCCGAACCACACAATCGAGCAAATGCTCTGATACCAATTGTAGGTTCCCTGGATGGATCGCACGAGATATCTCGATCTACTCAGGTGCGGAATCCCTGCGTAGATCGTTACGAGTATAGAACACGAATCACACGAACACACGAAACGAACACACGTTATATAATAACTCAAATACGTGATACGATATCACTATTACAGACACACGTTACAGCTCTCGTAACAACTCGAACAAACTAACACTAACAAAACCCTTAACCAAGCTAATCCGTAACCTATTTAAATACACGACAACTTCGCCTGGCATGTTCAGGCGAAGTTGTCCATAACTTCGCTTGACTAACAAGTTCGTCTAAACAGCGAACTTGTCAGTAACTTCGCTTAAGACATATATAAAACATAATTAACATTACAGACTCGATTACAGACACTAGACTATGAACTACTGACATTATGCACCAACAAACGTCCGCCTTGACAGGGCGGTGCTCTTGCCTATTGAACTACAATCCCAGGGAAATAAGAAGAGATCTAGCAGAAATTTTGGATTCTTTTTTATTCTCTCGTATCAGGTATTTTTTCGTATCAGGTATTTTTTAAGAACAAGAGGGTTCTACCATCTGATAGTAGATTGACAAAATGTTGGGCCGAGCTGGATTTGAACCAGCGTACACATATTGTCAACGAATTTACAGTCCGTCCCCATTAACCACTCGGGCATCGACCCAACGCCTAATTCATTTTAGACGTTCCATAATCAACTTCCTTTCGTCTCCCAGGCAGATTTGACAAATACATATCACTTTATATAAAATACAAAGTCCCACTGAGTAGACTATTAGAAGGACTTGACAAAGATGGATCACTTGATAGAGAATCCCACTCCTATAGTCTTGAGTATTGGTATACCCCTAGAGGGACTTGAACCCTCGTTTTCTCCGTGAAAGTGAGAGGTCGTAACCACTGGACCATAGGGGCCTTTGGCCACTTTACGTTAATATAACTCAGACCTTTTGGAGATGTGAATCAAACCGAAAAACTCATTAAGTATTCTGGAGGTTAATGGTAATCAAATCAAACTTTACCATTCAATTACAACCTTGAAACTT
>NW_027491228.1:1432500-1442500 GCF_021521415.1 Bidens hawaiensis
ATGTATCGTGGAAGAATGAAGAAATTTTTTTCTTCTTCAATCATAAATGAAACTTCGATAGAAAATTGCACAGAAAAAGCTGAACTAAATAAAATTCATGGTATCCTTCTTCCCTATCCTAATTCTCCAGAAAATGAATAGAAAATCGAAATATCAGAAAAAAAAACAAGTCAAAATCGATTCAAATAATAGGTTAAAGTTTTCATTGAACGCAATTCTAACTAAACCTAAACGTGAAAAAAAATATATTGGAATAAACGAAATAGGTAAAAAACTCCCTCGATTGTCATACAAATTAATCAACGAGTTGGAACAATATTTTATAAAACGACGAAAAGAACAAGGCATAATGCAAGGGCTGGATCACCAGCTTCGAACAAGAAAATTTAAACATATAGCATTTTTAACTCGTTCCACACGAAGTTTTAAGAAGTCTAATTTCAAGAATTTTAATCTTTTTTAAAAAATTTAATAGAGATTCGGGTTTTATAAGTTATTTGGAAGAACCAGATTTTCGTCGAGCCTTAATCAAAACCTCTAGCCGTCTTCAAAGGCGTAAAATGGTTATTTGGGGACCGTCTCAAGGAAATCCCCATTCCCCGCTTTTTTTGGAAAAAAACGGAATATTTTCCTTTTCCTATATCTGACCTAATGAAACTTTTTTTTTATTAGAGATTGGTCGGGCAAAAAGTCAGAATTTGAGATTTTAAATCAACAATTCCAAATAAAAAAACGACCAGGAAGACGCAATAGAATTCTGGGAGAACATTCCATATGCACAAAAATCAAAAAGTGTTCTGTTACTAGCTCAATCAATTTTTAGAAAATATATTAAATTACCCTTATTAATAATAGCTAAGAATATCGGCCGTATTTTATTGAGACAATCTCCGGAATGGTACGAGGATTTCCAAGATTGGAATATAGAAATTTATCTAAAGTGTAGCTATAATGGTCTTCAATTTTCCAAAACAGAATTTCCTAAAAATTGGTTCAGCGAAGGTTTTCAAATCAAAATCCTATATCCTTTTCGTTTGAAACCTTGGCACAAATCTAAGCTACGACTCTCTGATAGAGATCAAAAGCAACAAGATGATTTTGATTCTTGTTTTTTAACAGTTTTTGGAATGGAAACGGAATATCCTTTTGGTCCTCCGCGAAAAACACCTTCCTTTTTTGAACCAATTTTGAAAGATACAGACTATAAAGTCAAAATAAGAAAATTTAATTTTAGAGTTCGAAGAGCTTTAAAAAAATAAAAAAAAGAAGAAAAAGCATTAGTATTTGTAAAACAAATACTAAAAGAACTTTTAAAAGGAAAGAAAATTCCATTATTTATACCGCGAGAAATATACAAATCAAATGAAACTGAAATAGAAAAGGATTTTATAATAAGCAATCCGATAATTCATGAATCACTTAGTCAAAATCGATCTACAGGTTTCACAAATTATTCACAGGCAGAAGAAGAAATGAAACATAGAATTGATAAAAGAAACACAATCATAAATCAAATAGAAATAACGAAAAAAAAAGAATAATGGAAAATCACCGCCAAAAATTTGGAAAATATTCAAAATAAAAAATATTGAATTATAATTCAATTTTTCTTTGAAAAGATATACATAGATATCTTTCTATGTATCATTAATATGCGCAGAATCGCTCTACAACTTTTTATGGAATCAACAAAAAAAATTATTAAGAAATACATTGACAATAACGAAACAAATCAAGAAAAGAAAAAAAAATAAAATGGACTTTATTTCGACTATCAATATAAAAAAGGTTTTTGATAATCTTAGAAATAGTAAGGGGAAGTCACATATTTTTTTTGATTTATCTTACTTGTCACAAAAATATGTATTTTTCAAATTATCACAAACCCAGGTTATTCACTTCAATAAGTTCAGATTTATTCTTTAGTATAATGGACCGTCTTTTTTTCTTAAGAATGAAATAAAGGATTTTTTTGGAAGACAAGGAATATTTGATTCCGAAGTAACACATAATCAACTTCCAAATTATGGAATGAATCCCTGGAAAAACTGGTTAAGAGGTCATTATCAATACGATTTATCTCAGATTACATGGTCTAGATTAGTCCCACAAAAAGGGCGAAATGGAAAAAAGAAATGCCAGACGTCTCAAAATAAGGATCTAAACAAATGGTATTCATATGAAAAAGACCCATTATTTGATTACAAAAAAAAACTCGAAAGTCTATTTATTACCAAATAAAGAAGATAATTTTCAAAAAAACTATAGATATGATCGTTTATCATATAAATATATTGATTCTGAAACTAAAAAGAAGGCCTATATTTATAGATCATCATTAGAAACAAATAAGAAGCAAGAAAATTCCACCAGAAAGAAAGAAAAAATTGTTAACATACTCAAAAATATTCCTATCAAGAATTATCTAGGAAAAAGCAATTATATATATATGGAAAAAATAAAGATAGAAAATATTTGGGTTGGAAATTGAATAAAAATATTCAGGTTGAACCTAATAAGGACCAAAACAAAATAGGGGATAAAATTCATAATAATGGTCTTTTTTATCTTCCGATCGATTCAAATTCCGAAATCAATTACAAAAAGGTCTTTTTTGATTGGATGGGAATGAATGAAAAATTATTAATCTTAAATCACCTCATATCAAATCCGAAAATTTTTTTCTTTCCAGAGCTTGTGATACTTTATCATAAATATAAAGAGAAACCTTGGTTTATCCCAAGCAACTTACTTCTTTTTAATTTGAATAGAAATCCAAATTTTAGTGAAAATCAAAATAGAAAGGGAAGGCAAGAGGAGGGTGAGGATTTTTTAAATTTTAGCCCATCCAATTCAAAACAATATTTTGAATTAAAGAATCAAAACAATATTGAAGAATCTTTTTTAGAATCAATTGAAAAATTAAACATATTATTTAAAGGAGATTTTCCTTTGCAATTAAGATGGACTGGACGTTTGAATCAATTGAATCAAAAAATGATGAATAATATCCAGATATACGGTCTCCTGGTTAGCCTCATAAATGTAAGAAATATTACTATATCCTATATTCAAAGGAAAGAAATGAATCTGGATATAATGAGGAGACGTTTAAATCTTACACAATTCACGAAAAAGGGAATTTTGATTATGGAACCTGCCCGTCTATCTGTAAAAAATGATGGACAGTTTTTTATGTATCAAATCATAGGTATTTCATTGGTTTATAAAAGTAAGCACCAAAGTAATCAAAGATACCGAAACCCCCAAAATGTTGCTAAGAATCATTTTGATGAATCCATTCCAAGACATAAAAGAAAAACTCTAAATAGAGACAAAAAGAATTCTAATTTGCTTGTTCTTGAAAAAATTTTATCGTCTAGACGTCGTAGAGAATTGAGAATTCTAATTTCTTTCAATTTAAAGAATCAAAATAATGTGTATAGAAATCAATTAGTTTGCAAGGAGAACAAGATAAAAAACTGGAGTCAATTTTTGGATGAAAGTGAAAATTTTGACTTAAAAAAAATGAATTAATTAAATTAAAGTTCTTTTTTTTGCCTAATTATCGATTAGAGGATTTAGCTTGTATGAATCGCTATTGGTTTGACACCAATAATGGGAGCCGCTTTAGTATGTTAAGGATATATATGTATCCATAATAGAAAATTTTGAGTTTCCTATATATTCTATTGTTCTATCAATCATCTTTTTTTCATTTTTTCTGTTGTCCGTGATCTGTAAATATCCATGTTATATGCAAGTAACCCGATGCACACATGTACTGTCCTATTAGGATAAATAATAAGGAAATGGCGTATCAATTCAAGCTATAAATAAATAAAAAGATAAACTATTTGGTATCGTCTTTTTGTATCACTAGGCAAATGAACTCAAAAATAGGTTAATGTTAATTGATAAAATGAATATAAAGAAATTATGATTGTTGTGTATACTACATGAAAATTTATGACATTATTCTTACTGATCAATAAAATCAATATCTGCAAAAAGGGGAGTATCAAATTATTTTATGGTAAAAAATTCATTTATTTCAATTCTTTTGAAAGAACAAGAAGAAAACAAAGAAAACAGAGGATCTGTTGAATTTCAAGTAGTAAGTTTCACCAATAAGATACGGAGACTTACTTCACATTTGGAATTGCACAAAAAAGACTATTTATCTCAGAGAGGTCTGCGGAAAATTTTGGGAAAACGTCAACGGTTGCTGGCTTATTTGTCAAAACAAAATAGAGCGCGTTATAAAGAATTAATAGGGCGGTTGGATATTCGAGAGAGAAAAAGTCGTTAATTTGAAGAAATTGAAGAGTTCATTTGAATTCTTCGCTTAAAGTTTGAAGAACTTCTTTTCGCTTTCAGCAATTCATGGAAGAATGAATCAGGAAAAACCTATGACTGTACCATCTACAAGAAAAGACCTCATGATAGTAAATATGGGACCTCACCACCCATCAATGCATGGTGTTCTTCGACTCATTGTTACTCTAGATGGTGAAGATGTTATTGACTGTGAACCACTATTGGGTTATTTACACAGAGGTATGGAAAAAATTGCGGAAAATCGAACAATTATACAATATTTGCCTTATGTAACACGTTGGGATTATTTAGCTACTATGTTCACAGAAGCAATAACTGTAAATGCGCCAGAGCAATTAGGCAATATTAAAGTCCCTAAAAGGGCCAGTTATATCAGAGTCATTATGTTGTAGTTAAGTCGTATAGCTTCGCATTTGTTATGGCTTGGCCCTTTTATGGCAAATATTGGGGCACAGACTCCTTTCTTCTATATTTTTCGTGAAAGAGAATTGATATATGACCTATTCGAAGCTGCCACCGGTATGCAAATGATGCACAATTTTTTTCCTATTGGTGGAGTCGCTGCTGATTTACCTCATGGCTGGATAGATAAATGTTTGGATTTTTGCGATTATTTTTTAACAGGAATTGCTGAATATCAAAAGCTTATTACACGAAATCCCATTTTTTTAGAACGGGTTGAGGGAGTGGGCATTATTGGTGGAGAGGAAGCAATCAATTGGGGTTTGTCGGGACCAATGCTACGAGCTTCCGGAATAAAATGGGATCTTCGTAAAGTTGATCATTATGAGTGTTACGATGAATTTGATTGGGAAGTCCAATGGCAAAAAGAGGGGGATTCATTAGCTCGTTATTTAGTACGAATCAGTGAAATGACAGAATCTATCAAAATTATTCAACAGGCCCTAGAAGGAATTCCGGGAGGGCCCTATGAAAATTTAGAAATCCGCCGTTTTGATAGAGTAAAAGATACTGTATGGAATGAGTTTAACTATCGATTCATTAGTGAAAAACCTTCTCCGACTTTTGAATTGTCGAAGCAAGAACTTTATGCGAGAGTCGAAGCACCAAAGGGAGAATTGGGAATTTTTCTGATAGGAGATAAGGGTGTTTTTCCTTGGCGATATAAAATTCGACCGCCGGGGTTTATTAATTTGCAAATTCTTCCTCAGTTAGTTAAAAGAATGAAATTGGCTGATATTATGACGATACTAGGTAGTATAGATATCATTATGGGAGAAGTTGATCGTTAAAATGATAATTGATACAACATAATTACAAGCTATCAATTCTTTTTCTAGATTGGAATCCTTAAAAGAGGTCTATGGGATCATATGGGTGCTTATCCCTATTTTTACTCCTGTATTAGGAATTACAATAGGTGTACTAGTAATTGTTTGGTTAGAGAGAGAGATATCCGCAGGTATACAACAACGTATTGGTCCTGAATACGCGGGACCTTTGGGAATTCTTCAAGCTCTAGCAGATGGTACCAAATTACTTTTCAAAGAGAATCTTCTTCCATCTAGAGGAGATACTCGTTTATTTAGTATTGGACCATCTATAGCAGTCATATCAATTTTATTAAGTTATTTAGTAATTCCTTTTGGTTATCACCTTGTTCTAGCCGATCTCAGTATTGGTGTTTTTTTATGGATTGCTATTTCAAGTATTGCTCCTGTCGGCCTTCTTATGTCAGGATATGGCTCAAATAATAAATATTCTTTTTTAGGTGGTCTACGGGCTGCTGCTCAATCAATTAGTTATGAAATACCATTAACTCTATGTGTGTTATCAATATCTCTACGTGTGATTCGTTAAGACATAAATTTCCCGCTATTTCTTTTCTTTCTAGGAAGGAAGTGTCATGAGTTGAATATATCTTTTCGTTTTTTATTCATTATTCGGGGGTTGATGAAGGAAACCAGATAGTTATATGAGTGAAAGAAACGGCTTGTAAATTTGCAGTAAAAGATTGAATCTCATTTCCTATGTACAAAAGTTAAGAAAAGTTAATATAATTATTAGAGACTTTTTACCCCAAGATTGATTGATTAGTCATCATGACTTGAAGCGGGTTCAAAAGATCAACTTTCTGAGGTTTTTACTATCTATTACCATATGTATTACCCGAAAGTAGATTGATAAAAATGAGTGGATAGCTAGGAACACTAAGGTACACAAAGGATTCGTAATAGAGATTTTGTAAGTGTATTTCTGTGTATAAAAAGAATTAGGGGCTTTAAATTGGTAGAAATGATCAAGGAGTACTTCCAGATTCCGATCCAAAGTATACTTCTATTCACCGATTAAGTAAATAACTATCAAGAACGAAGTAATCCTTTAACTTTGTTTAAGGTCCCCTGTTTTTGAGAAAGGAGAATAGGAACGAAAAAAAAAAAGAAATAGAAAGACTGAATGAAATTGCACTAGAAAAAATAGATTTTTTTCTTTCTCTATATAGAGATATAATTCTTGTCATGATTCGCGAACTAATCCAACGTCTAATTGGATAATTGGATTTCGTAATTGAAAACGTTAGGTTGAAATATCTATATCTATTTATATTGTTACAAGAAACATTTTATTCAAGGATTAAGTTATTACTCAACAAAGAAGAATTTAAATTATTAAAAGATAAGATGAATTCAGAAGCAATATATATATATAGCAGTGTCTAATGGGGACCCTACAATGGATTTCATTTTATATCTATCTATCCTACAAACATATCAAGAAAAAGAATAATGGATGGGTCCTTGGATTTATTTGTGACTTTGAGGAGCCGTATGAGATGAAAATCTCATGTACGGTTTTGCAACAGGGATGGGAACAGTGATGTTATCATCTACTATGATTATCTAACAGTTCTAGTACAGTTGATATAGTTGAAGCGCAGTCAAAATATGGTTTTTGGGGATGGAATTTGTGGCGTCAACCTATAGGGTTTCTAGTTTTTCTAATTTCTTCCCTAGCCGAGTGTGAACGATTACCCTTTGATTTACCAGAAGCAGAAGAAGAATTAGTAGCAGGTTATCAAACCGAATATTCCGGTATCAAATTTGGTTTATTTTATGTTGCTTCATATTTAAATCTACTAGTTTCTTCATTATTTGTAACAGTTCTTTACTTGGGGGGTTGGAATCTTTCTATTCCGTACATATATGTTCCTGATCTTTTTGATATTACTAAAAGGGGTAGAATTTTTGGAACAATAATTGGTATCTTTATTACATTAGCTAAAACTTATTTGTTCTTGTTCATTCCTATCGCAACAAGATGGACTCTACCACGGCTGAGAATGGATCAAATATTAAATCTTGGATGGAAATTTCTTTTACCTATTTCTCTAGGTAATCTATTATTAACAACTTCTTTCCAACTTCTTTCACTGTAAAAAAAGACTTCGATATTCACGACTTGTCTCAAACAAGAGAAAGAAACAAGTATCTTATTTTTTATAGATATTCACGATATGTTTCCTATGGTAACTGAGTTCATGAATTATGGCCAACAAACAGTACGAGCCGCAAGGTATATTGGTCAAGGTTTCATGATTACCTTATCGCACGCGAATCGTTTACCTGTAACTATTCAATACCCCTACGAAAAATTGATCACATCCGAGCGTTTCCGCGGCCGAATCCACTTTGAATTTGATAAATGCATTGCTTGTGAAGTATGTGTTCGTGTATGTCCTATAGATCTGCCCGTTGTTGATTGGAAATTGGAAACTGATATTAGAAAGAAAAGATTACTTAATTACAGTATTGATTTCGGAATATGTATTTTTTGTGGTAATTGCGTTGAGTATTGTCCAACAAATTGTTTATCAATGACTGAAGAATATGAACTTTCTACTTATGATCGTCACGAATTGAATTATAATCAAATTGCTTTGGGTCGGTTACCAATGTCAATAATTGACGATTACACCATTCGAACAATTTTAAATTTGCCTGAAATAAAAACTTAAGAACTCATTTTGATCTAAAAGAATGAAGGTTTTTGTTTGGTGAATAACTACAATTATATTCATAATTATATTGATTAGGATTAGGCGGCTAGTAATTTATATTAATATGAAAAATATATTTCTTTTCTATAGTCTATATTGATGATTTGAAAATTGATGATTTGAAAATATATAGATTCAAATTACTCCTTCGAGAGATTTGGCCAATAACTACATCTACATCAATCCATATCCATGAAAATGGAATTTTTCAAATTGAATAATTAAGAACTATTATAAAATAGAAAAAAAGTTATAAAATAGAAAAAAAGTGGAGTTACTTCTTTTTTCCTGACCGGGTCAATAAAGTTATGCAAGATTTTGATTTATTTATCTCTTATATATAATGGATTTACCTGGACTAATACATGATTTTCTTTTAGCCTTTCTGGGATTAGGTCTTATATTAGGGGGTCTGGGAGTAATATTACTTGCCAATCCCATTTATTCTGCCTTTTCATTGGGATTTGTTTTTGTTTGTATATCGTTATTCTATATTCTATCGAATTCCCATTTTGTAGCTGCTGCGCAGCTCCTTATTTACGTAGGAGCCATAAATGTTTTAATCATTTTTGCTGTGATGTTCATAAATGGATCAGAATATTCCAAAGATTTCCGTCTTTGGAACGTGGGAGATGGAGTAACTTCCGTGGTCTGTACAAGTCTTTTTGTTTCACTAATGACTACTATTCCAGATACGTCATGGTACGGGATTATTTGGACTACAAAAGCAAACCAGATTGTAGAGCAAGATCTGATAAGTAATAGTCAACAAATTGGGATTCATTTATCAACAGATTTTTTTCTTCCGTTTGAATTTATTTCAATAATTCTTTTAGTTGCGTTAATCGGCGCAATTGCTGTAGCTCGTCAATAATAACTCTTTATAACTAGAAAAACCTTGTTATGAGCTATCACATGTCTTTCCTTTTTTCTATTTGACTTTGTATATAAATATCTATTTGACTTTGTTTATAAAATAGAAATTATTTATTAGTTCAATCTATTCCCAATATATTACTTTGTTGCATTACTCGTTATATTCTAGTCAATCCAATTGGTTAAATTGTTGTTCATATTGAAATGAATCGAGATTTATAAGGATTTGGTTAGTGATGCTCGAACAGGTACTTTTTTTGAGTGCTTATTTATTTTCTGTTGGTCTATATGGATTGATTACAAGTCGAAATATGGTTAGGGCTCTTATGTGTGTTGAACTTATATTAAATGCGGTTAATCTCAATTTTGTAACATTTTCTGATTTATTTGATAGTCGTCAACTAAAAGGATCCATTTTTTTCTATTTTTGTTATAGCTATTGCAGCTGCTGAAGCCGCTATTGGACTCGCTATTGTTTCATCAATTTATCGTAACAGAAAATCAACTCTTATAAATCAATCAAATTTATTGAATAAGTAATATTATAATATAAATTATCACATTATAATTTTCATAAATTAATTTCAATTAGTAAATTAATTTCAATTAGCATGTCTGCCATGTAAGATATGATCATGTTATCACAAAGATAAGAAATCAAAGTATTTTGGCACTGTCAATCCAGAAATAGAGAAAAAAACGGGGAACTCATCGATTCATCTAGTACTAGTATTTAAATATATAATTCATTTATCAATTTACTAG
>NW_027491228.1:1475000-1482500 GCF_021521415.1 Bidens hawaiensis
ACTGTCACGAAATTTATCATGGCAAGCCTTTCATTCCTAACACTCTCCGAGACTTCATTGGTTGGGAGTTTGATAATACAACAAGTGAGGCCGTCATCCACTGCCGTGACATGCACGAGATACGAGTGTTTGACGAGCATGAGCTAATGGGACTACACATGGAGGTTGTGAAGAAGCTCTACAACTCACCGCTGGGGACCGTCGAGGATCCTGGTCGTCAGAACACAGACCGGATAGTTGAAGCCTTCAACAAGTTCGTCCGAAGACTTTTTGAACTTCCACTAACCGAGGACGAATGTCTGGTCTACGACACCGACGGGTTCCAATACTAAAGACTAGAGGGAGATTGTTAGGTCCCATTTTTGTATATTTAGTTCTTTGTATTGGATTTGTATGTATTGGGCCTATTATTCTTTTTGTATATTATGGCCCAAGGGAAATGTGTAAACAAGCCCATTGGGCATTTGACAATGACAAGTTTCTCATGCATGCTTCCCTATAAATAGGAAGCATGCCATGAGATAAACAACCTTTTGCAAAATCTCTAACTCACACATACTTACTCTCTCACTAGTTCTCTCTTTTTCGCTCACTTCTCCTTAACCCGCAAATAACCCTTAAGATCTGAGACCTCTTAGGTGACTTAGTGTGATTTCCGCTAGCACTAAGCTTGGTTGATCCAGATCCACCCACGGTTTGGGACCTACAGGTATCTGTTTTGTAAAAATATCAGAGTTATGGGTTTGGAAGTCTTAAAATAATATTCTTTTAATAAAATAATGGATTCAAATGCCCATTTAATAACATAAATCAAGTTTGACAAGATATGAGCGGAAGCCTTTTTAATAAAATATCAAGTTTACCCTAAGTACATGTAGAATTGATCATATGCACAATATCATTTCTCTGAACAGTCCCGTAGACTTCCAGAGGCATGTTTGATTATATACATGGCCTCAGGGAATCAGAGTCAGCATGTATAAATAGATCCAGACACATGTATACTCTTAATCTGAGTATGCCCGTTTCTTATTATCGTAACACATTTTAAGGATTCGTAAATCCTATGCAAACAGTCAGACTCTAAAAGAGTTGTAAAAGTTTAGGGCGTATTCACCTTTTATGATTGCAATAAGATTCTGACACTGATTCCTGTTTATGATCAGTTTCAGTTACTGACCCCTGTCTGTAAATTAGTTTCTGTTACTGATTCATGTTTTCTGATTTTTGCTTTCTGATTGATTGATTGACTGTTATGTCGGACCTATAGTACGAGAATAACATTTGTATAAATATTTAGATCAACGATTTAGCTTCAGACCTGTAGTTTGTTTTGTATAGCTTTAACCTTGACAAATCATTTGTTTGTATAAAACATTTGGACCTTTAGTCCTTTTGTTTAGTCATTAGTTATATGCTAGGTTTCTTCTTCAGGAAGAAACATCTATACCAGATTTCTTTTTCAAGAAGAAACATTACTTTAACTATAATCTTTGTGAATGAATATTTCTTAATCATTAAGAAATACTATTTTAACTATACTCCTTGTGTGTAAATGCTTACGTTTCTTAATTATGAAGAAACAATAATTTATCTTATAACCTTTGCTTATGAAAAGTTATACTAGGCTTATCAGTAATCAAGGTTCGGGCTATACTCTTGACTATGGTTTAAGCCATTATAATAACAATAAAATAATAACTTAAACAGAACCCTTACCTCGCACGGGTATTTGGTGTTAGTTTTCTAAGACCGATTGAGCAGCACTTCTATTCTCTATCGCGTTCTAGAGCTTAGACTGTCAGAGCTTCGGAGCTTGGCACGTTCTACGAGATTGGCATGCAAACCGAGGCTAAGTGTGTGAAAATGGTGTGTGTTGGTGTGAGATGGAATGTGCCGAATACCCATCTATTTATAGCTGGTTTCCAGCTTCTTCACGTCACGCGAAGGAGATGTTCAACTATTTTGTCTTTCGTGTAGCGCGAAGACCTTGAAACATAATCCTTTGCATCGTGCGAAGGAAGGTATTTTATATTTTCATTTTCAGTCCTAATTCTATCCAAAAATATTAAAGCGGCCCTTATGCGGCTCGCGGTGTGCGGCACATTACGTCCATCGCCCGAGTCCGTGCGTGTGCGCTAGGATTATGGAGAGTGGTTATGCACATAAGAATATTACTATGGAAACTCTTTTCCTTATAATGAGCTTTCATTTCTTTTCTTGTTTCCATATGAGATGAAATTTCCCTTTCTTATTTATACATATGTGAAATGCTTCTACTTTCTTCCATATTCTCATGTGGGATGGATTTTCTTACTTCGTTAGCATAAGAATGCTAAAATTTTCTTATCTAATTTTTCTCATTACTTGTTTTTGAAATTATTTTTAATTTCCTTATTTTTCAAAGTTGACACATCTTACCTAAAATAAATATGGGTTTTCTCAAGATGTTACTCAATATCATAAGAAAAATTAAAGATATTTGGCCTAACGGTATCATGTTGTCTTTAAATGATAGAGAAGAGAAATAGAGAATTTTAAGTTGACTCTTACTAGTAATTAAATTTTTGATTGGTTACAATACAACCATGAAACACCAATTTGTGTTTAGTTTAATTTATGAAATTAGAAGTGACCATGCATCAAATAATTTTTGTTACATTTGTGTTTTGAATCTTCCAGCTTTATTCCCTCCGACACACATAACCGTCAGCATTCCTCACTATCATCCTTTTCTCAGACCAACTTTCAAATCTCATTTGCTTTTGAGGTTTACATGCATGTATTTTTTGTCACAAAAGACATTAAAGAAAATGACAGCTTTCCATTTTATAATGAAACTTTAAACTTTTCTTTTGTCTGATTACATTTTGTTATTTAATAATTTTCATCACTAAATCACACTTATACCCTTACCATCAACAACATACTCATCCCACTACATATACTTTTCTGATCATCTACACCGACATATCATGGATTCATGGTGCATCGCTACGTTGTTAATTACATTCTTTTGTCACCTAACAATAATACTTATAAATTATAATTCTAAGCCACATGTTGTTCTGGTAATCAGAAAGAAATCATAAATACATGCAAACAAACATACAGATGTCCGCATGAATCTAGAAACATATGCTAGGATATCACAATAATTTCATTGCCAAAGCCCAAAAAATAAAATCAATAATCGATTTTCTTCTTCGATTTATATATCCTCAATTTCATACACCATTCATAGGTTAATTTCTGAACTCTAGCTAGGTATGTTTTTCCTATATTAATCTGTTTATCTATTGTTTTCTTTTTCTTATATTAATCTGTTTGTCACATCATTTTTGTTTGTTGTTGTGATAAATATTGAATTAAATTTCGCTTAATTTTGGCTATGATTAGGGTTTTTCGCTTATGTTATTAACTTGGCTTATATTTATTACTAGGCTTGAAACCCATATTATTAGCGAAGTTTCAAAACTTAGTGTTAAACCTCAAAAGTGTTTCCAACAAAAGGTTTATAGATGATTGAAAGTTATGAACTTTCTACTTGTAATCTTTGCTAATTGAATTATAATCCAATTGCTTTAGGTTGGTTACCTGATTTGCATGAAAAATACTTAAGAACTCATTTTGATCTTGCTTAGCGGTTCGTATAGAGGTTATAATGTCACAGATCCCAAACATTTACTTTTAAAAGTTGGTGCTTAAATTTATTTATTTTTTACCAAATATATTGACCATTTTTGAATTTAACTCATATATATAATTATTCTTTTGCTGAATTAAACTTTTTTCTTTTAATTCTACAAGATTCATTATTTATTTATGTGGAAGAAAGTTTTAAGTCAGAAGCCTTTAGGAAAGCAGCCATTAAGTAATACAAGAATTAGTTAATAGTATGTGGAAGTGCATGTGTGCACATGGTGATGGGGTCCTTAATTGAGTCTATTTGCGGCAATAGCATGTTCAAATAAAGCAACCAAACGGCCCAAAAGTTAACCATCATTGTTTATATAGTAGGATGTTTTTGCATTATCGTTAGAGCCGGTAGTAGTTCTGGACCGTAAACGGTGCTACGTGTTAAAGCCTTAATGCTTGAGAGCGTAAAGTGCCTAATTACGTGTTGAAGCTCGTTATAGCCACTCAATCCTCGTAGAAGGAGAGGGCTCGCTCTTGTTTATTGTATACTTTATCGACCTTTTTTTTTATAAATCCTTCGAATTGTTTGTTTGATTGTTAATAGAAAAATTATTGAACTTATTTTGATATATTGGAAGTGAGGTGAGTGAAATGTCCTCATGATAATCAATAAAAGTTGTATGAGTAATAATATAGCCCACTTGTGATGTGAATGGCAACCCTTGGTTTGACCATGATTCAACTGATATAATGGATCATGATGTCTTCCATTGAAAGTCTTTCTTTAAAAAAACATTTGAAACTACTCCCAATATTCAAGTGAGCATTTATGAGACGGAATGTTAATTGTTCATATTGATTTTGGCGCTCCAAGTATAACTCACACAAGAGCACCATAAAGGAGGAAACCCATCATTGTGGGAACACCCCTCAAAGTAAAGTTTTGAACTTGAAATCATAAGATCTCAAGTTTTACTCATCACCCGCCATTGGACCAGAAGGTCATTGCCATTCAAAGTCTTCCTATTAACCTTGATTAAACAGCATGGTCATAGAATTTACAGTGTGAAAATATAAAAAAAGAGTTACATCATATGGACAATGGTTCATGTCAACTATTATATTGAATTTAAGAAGAGGATTCTTGGGTATAAACTTAATCTTCAAATAAACAAAATATATCTCAAAACATATATATCCTTATCAATTGATTTTAGAACCAAACCTTATATAAACTTATGAGTTGTAATTGATGAAGTTTACATTGTTAAAAATCCCTATAACAAGAAACATACATTTCAACTTTTTTTTTCCTTTTCTTGACAAAGCCCATTATTTCAATTTATAAAGATTAAACAATTTACTTAAAACTTCAATATTTTGTATTAATCATGAAATTGATAGAATTCAGCCATCCCTTTTTTATACAATATATGTTCTTATATTGTTAATTAATAAGTTAAAAGGATAATGATACAACTTGCCCAAAAGTAAGACTACAATGGAATTGGTCATTGGTGTAACATTACGCACTTGAAAAAGTAACAAAAACGATGTCGTTTTAATGCCATATATGATGCATTCAGTCAGCACCTGCATATATTTATTCCTTTTCGCAACAATGATATTGATGGATGGGGGCATTAAGATAGATGTCATAACTATACATACCTCTTTTGGCTTTTGTTGCAGTTGTAAAGCGAGGGAGAACCCTTATGGGCTTTGTGTTGAAGAAAAGCACTAAACTACAAAGATTCAATATTCCTATTAAAAAATAAAACAAAGATTCAATATTCAAGGATAATCAATTTCTTAGGATAACATTCAAAATATAAATAGACGGGTTGCCGTGTAATACAGCGAGGAGCATAACACTTAGGTTGCTGATTTATAATATTATACTGAGAAAAAAAAACATTAACCAATTAACCAAAAATCCAATTAAAACGTAATTATTTTAAAATTTATATATAGCTATAAATTACGCATATTAAAAATAAAAAAACAATCGCTATAATGATATGTTTTTTTAAATGATGTATAAAATAATTATTGACGTATTAAAAAAGATGAGGGGAAATTTCATGTGACTTACATATGATAAAAAGATTTAGTTTTAAAGAATTGTGTATTTTTTAGAAGTTCTAATTAATAATAGGAATATGTCATAGGATAGTTTCAAGTTTCAAAAGTGTTTCAATTAGCTAGGTCACTCATGCAATTTTGTTTTAAATCGGATTACTAAATCTTCAAATCGAATTTTTAGTACGTCAAGAAAGCAATAAAGGAGAATAAGTGGGCGTCAGAATTCGCAATATATTTAGTTATATTTAAAAAAATTAAAAAAAAGCATACATTATATTAAAAATATATAAAATTCACGTTATTACTCAATACCAACATAAAAAAATAGATAAAAAATTTTCCTCATTGAAACAAAAACAAAACATAATAATAAAAAAAAATGTTAAAAACTTAAAACATATAGTTTAAGAAAATATGAAAACTGAGTGACTTAATTGGAACAATTTTAAACTTGAGTTGCTTAATTGAAACACTTTTAAAACTTGGTTACTATTTTACAAAGTTACCCCTTAATTTTTTAACATCTTAAATCTATAATAATATATATAAACGAAGCCCCTAAAATCCTAGGTGTCGTGATGTGGTCGCTCCCCCCTTTTATGGAAGCCACCAGATTGTTTGATTTTTAAATAGAGCCCTCTCATTGATTTAATCCAAATTCATGGGTATGGGTCTTACCAAAACCAGATAGCTCTTAAACGGGTTATAACATCGCATTAAATTAAAAATTAATCTTACCAATTATTTGATATGAAAATCCTATAAAATTGGGATATACTAAAATTTAATATCCAATTTAAAAAGAAAAAGATATTATTTATAATTAATAAAAAATTTTATAGTAAAAAACATAAGCAGGTCATGGGTCACCAAATCCAGATAGCTTTTAAACGGGTTATAACATATCATTTATTTATGAAACCCTTTTGTTAGGACCCGGATCTTTGATCCTCGAAGATCAACTATCTGTGGTGACTGTTTCTATCTCTATAGATCTTTATTCCCAAAATATAGGCGACTTTTACACCTTCCATGGTTGGAATGTCATTTCCAAATAGTAGTATGTTATCAACATACAATACTAAGAAAGTGATGATGCTCCCACAAGCTTTCTTATACACACAAGCTTTATCACTGTTTTTGATGAATCCAAATTTCTTGACTTCCTCATCAAAGCGGCGATTCCAACTTCTAGATGCTTGTTTCAATCCATAGATTGATTTCTTTAACTTGTATATTTTATTTGGATGTTGTCGATTGACAAAACCTTCGGGTTGAATCATATAGACATCTTCCTCAAGATGTCCATTTAGAAAAGCGGTTTTGACATTCATTTGCCATATCTCATAGTCATAATGTGCGGCTATGGCAAACAATATCCTAATAGACTTTAGCATTGCTACGGGAGAAAAAGTTTCATCATAGTCAACCCCTTGAGTTTGAGTGAAACCTTTTGATACAAGTCTTGCTTTATAAGTATCCAAGTTTCCATGCATATCGGTCTTCTTCTTGAAAACCCACTTACTTCCAACCGGTTTGGAATTAAGAGGTGGTACAACCAAATCCCATACTTGGTTGTCATGCATGGATTGCATCTCAACGTTCATGGCTTCAAGCCATTTGTCATAATCGGATTGTGACATTGCATCACGGTATGTGGTGGATTCATCCGAATCTACCACATAGCATCCATCCATGAAAAATCCATATCTTTCGGGTGGATAACTAATTCTACCGGATTTGCGAACATTTTGTGTGTTTTGATCAACCATTTGA
>NW_027491228.1:2097500-2259332 GCF_021521415.1 Bidens hawaiensis
GGTATAAATAGACTTCATGTGCCATTTTAAGCTAGTACGATGAGAAGTGGACTTTATTACCTCCCCGACATAAACTCATTGGGTTAATATTTCGTCATCCCAGGGCATTCGACATGCACATTGTTTTGAGTTCTTGAGTTGGAACTCAGTTCAATAAACGCTTGATCATCAAACGTTTTTTATCATGACGGCTCAATCTTTCTGGTGGTTTAAAATGATTCTCCAGGAGAGGTTCTTTTTGTAAAAAGAAATATTATTTTTCTAGTCCATATGATGACAAATATATTTTCTATATAAGGTCAGGAAATCACACATGTTAGAGTTGGAGTGATGTTTAGTTAAAAGAAAAGGCTTTCCAACTTCCAAGTATAGTGATATTTTGTTTTTCCTTGTCAAAGCTGAAAACTAAACTAAGTTAAACCAACAGCAAATTCGATAGATTAAGAGCTAAAAGAGTTATGATACGAGCGAAAAGTTAAATGCGCATGTTGTGAAAATGTAAAATTGTTTGTGGCCCGAGATTGAATAGGAATCAAACATAATTAAGCATTAAAACGTTCCCTTGAATATCGGGGCTAAACTTGAGCTTATATTTGTAGTGGTACAAAAAGGATGACCAGTTTTATAGTTTAGTCTTTTATTGTCTACATAATTATAGAGCGAAATCACTGAACAAGTAGAGGTTTGAAATGATAATTTGTTGCGAAAAAATACCTTTTTTTAACCTTCATGCATGGGTGGTGGTTGGAGGTGGGATTTTACGTTTGAATATAACTTTAACTGGTTTTCTGCCTTTAACCTCGTTGAAGGTCACAAGTATACATGGCATAAAGGCGTCTACGTGATCTCTTTGTTTAATAGAGTACTGGTGGGGTTTTGTAAGTTTTCCAGTGATACAAAAGATATACCGTTCTCATTTAAACGATAGAATTTAACCTCTTGCCATTAAAAGTTCTGGTAAGAACCATATATAAATAAATTTGAAGGTTCTTACCATTTGCATGAAATAACACTTGTATCTTGTACGAAAAGATTACAAGCAAAGATCTTGAAGAAAGCACGCATTACAAACTCCTGGACATGCAAATGAACTATTCCTTAAAAATTAGCTGTTGACCAGACACAAAAGATCAACCAAATGATCAAAAAGAAAGAAACAAACACGAAAACAATTAATGGTGTTTAGGATCGGGTCCTCCAGGGCTCAAGCGGGTTGGTGCATACCCGCTCCCCTGTTCCATAGCATGGAACATGGCTTTGAAGGGTGCAGTCAGGCTCTTCCTATGCTCAAGCGACGGCTCAACTAACCGTCGTGCATTCATGTTAGAAAACTTAAGTAACATTATAACACATAACCATATATGCCATTTAGCCATGTTGGAGATATTTGCTAAGTGTGTTAGGGATTCGGGTATTGCAAACACACACAAACACAATATTACTGCAAGAGAAATAATAAACGAAGATGAACACGCGAGATTTACGTGATTCGGTCGGCTGACCTACGTCCACGGGCTGCAACCAGGATACTTTTATTATTGCTTTCTGCCTCACTTGTGATGAGGAATTACAAGTACACAACGAATATAAATAGAGAACATATTAGGTTTTACAACTTAAGCCCCAAGAAACGAATAATGGGCCATAATCAAATAATATGGGCCAGGCCTGCCACTAGTCTTCATTTGATTAATCTGCCACAAAATATGTCTTCTAACTCGGGCCCAATTAAGCCTCCGTAAACCTAACAATCTCTCACTTGGAGGCTTGATAATCTTCAAACTACCTACCGATGATTGTCTGTACCTTTTGTAATCTTCCTCGTCTTCCTGGTTGCATATGCTTTCTCATCAGTTAACCTGATGGCCCGTTGAAGCTCCCCCGAGCTCCAACACCTCAATCATGGCTACAACTGCCACTGACTCGTTCTCTATTCCTACCGACTCCCACTTACACGAACTGCCGAATTCTGGAATACCTTGAGAACAAACAACACTCTCCATATTAAGCAGGTAATCTTCTGGAGAGACTTTAATCGCTGAAATACCGGTTCTCTTAACCCACTGTTTGGTAACTCTGGCTAAGCTTTGACTGGTCGAATTCCAGCGCTCCCACTGCCACGAAAACCCCTGACTGGTTTCTCTGAACCTTTTCTAGCACGTTCAACCTGAATATGACCTGTGGCTCTGGGTTTATCTCTTGCAAAACAAACCTTCTTCTGCCCACTAGACTCTGTGAACCGGACTTTGGTCTTCTTCTGAACCGGGTCGGTCACTCCCTCAGACAATAAACTGACCATATACAACGAACCCCTCTTTTTTCCTCGAGCTATGACAAGATTTCCCTTAACAACTTTCCACTGCCCGTTCCCAAATTTAACCTCATGCCCCTGTTCATCCAGCTGCCCAACAGAAATCAACTTTTTCTTTAAGCTTGGAATCACTCTGACATCCTTTAAGGTCCATGAACCGGCTGAAGTAACTAAATTCATGTCACCTATGCCCGTAACATCAAGAATATCATTGTTCGCTAGTCTAACCTTACCAAAATTACCTTCTTTCAAATTCTGCAATGCTTCACTGCTGTGGTTAGCATGAAATGAAGCACCAGAATCCATAACCCAAGAATCAACATTATCCTCAACACTAAGAACTAAAGCCTCATCCTCTGAGTATTCTTCCGCTGTGTTGACTTATTTCTTTTCATTTTTATCATTCGAACACTGATTCCTAAAGTGTCTCATTTCGTTACAGTTCCAACATACCACATCCTTCCGAGTCCTAGACTGACTCCTTTTCCTGTTCCCACTCCCACTACCTCTGTTATTTTTTCTTCCTTTGCCAACATGCATTAAATCACCCGATGATTCACCTGAATTTCTTCGCCTGACGTCTTCGCCTAGAATAAGATCCCGAATACCATCAAAAGTGAACTCGCTGGTAGAACTAGTAATCGCTGTAACAGTTCCCGACCAGCTATCAGGCAAGGATGATAACAGTAGTAGAGCCTGAACCTCATCCTCGAATTTTATACTAACTGACCTAAGTCTTGACAAAATCGAGTTAAAGTTGTTGATGTGTACTGTAACTGAACTTCCTTCTTTCATCTTCGTGTTCACCAATTCACGAATTAGGAAAACCTTATTAGCTGCCGAAGGCTTCTCGTACATATTAGACAAAGCATTCATTATCCCACACGTTGTGGTTTCCTTCAGGATGTTGAACGCACCATCCTTCGATAACGACAATCTAATAACTGCCTTGGCTTTCTTATCCAAAGTTTCCCACTCATCCGGTCGTATCTTCTCCGGTCTTTCACCCAATACCATATCCAAATCTTTCTGAACTAGCAAATCCTCCATTTGCATTTTCCACCAACCAAAGTCTTTACCATCAAACTTCTCAATCTGAAGTTTTCCACTCTCAGCCATCAACTCAAACTAAGAATTTTCGACTTTGGATCTAGGCAACAAAGTCAGAAAAAATAATCCCGGACAAACAAAATGACCCCTGCTAATCACCACAAACCCACCCGGCTACACTGCCCGGCAAACGCCAAAACTCGATAATCAAACCCGAAGCCAAAACCGAAACTAAAACCCGATGCAAAAACGATAACAAAACCTTAATCAAGAAACTGAAAAGACGAACAGAGAAAGAATGCACCTGATCGATTTCTTCTTGATTGAAAATAGAATTGCAACTGTGGTATTATTTATTTGTTGACTTCACGTTCACATAAGAGACAAAAAATAATTTTGTGATTCAACACACAAATCACAATGGTGGCAGTAGGTTTCTTCCACAAAAGACAAAAAATAACACAATAATTGATATGGTGGTGTTTCAAACCTTTTTGTCTTTTATGGTGATGTCAAAGCTGGGTCACTGGAATCTGAACGAACAACAGAGTTAACGGCTGGCTGCCAAAAAAAAACCCTAGTTCGACCCCAAATCTTGCGATCGTGTTCTCCGGTGTGAACCGTAACCTCGGCTCTTGATACCACTTGTTAGGGATTCGGGTATTGCAAACACACACAAACACAATATTACTGCAAGAGAAATAATAAAGAAGATGAACACGCGAGATTTACGTGGTTCGGTCGGCTGACCTACGTCCACGGGCTGCAACCAGGATACTTTTATTATTGCTTTCTGCCTCACTCGTGATGAGAAATTACAAGTACACAACGAATATAAATAGAGAACATATTAGATTTTACAACTTAAGCCCCAAGAAACGAATAATGGGCCATAGTCAAATAATATGGGCCAGGCCTACCACTAGTCTTCATTTGATTAATCTGCCACAAAATATGTCTTCTAACTCGGGCCCAATTAAGCCTCCGTAAACCCAACAAAGTGATCTCACTTTGACCTATTTATAGCCATTTTCATAAATGATACGTAGATATTTGATCATACATAAGGTGTGCTTAAAAGAGGGGGAAAAAAAAGATTAGTGAGGTGTGGACCCACTCTTTGGGTACCTGGGTTGAGTCTTTTTATTTTATTTAGAAAATGATTTGGTTAGATTTGGTAATTATTTTGCCTGTCCAATGGAAAAAATAAATAATAATAAATAAATAATAGGCTGCTTGTCGACTAAATGTTTTAAACATGTTAGTATAGTTTAGAGGCATGAAATATTACCAGCTTGACTGGTTATTCGGGTCTGTTTAGTTTTCTTGTTGTCTAAGTTATAAACCCAAACACATCTTTATATATTGTCAATCATATACTTGTAATTCCTCATGAGAGTGGGAAGCAAAGCAATAATTATATATTGTTTGCGGTCTGTGGACGTCTATTAGTCACTGTAGTCAAACCATGTTTATCCTAGCGCTCTACCTTTCTGCAGTTAATTGTGTGTGTACGTGCAGGAATCAAGATCCTAATAGTAGAGTTACTCCAAGAATTAACATACTCTCTTATATGGACTAGCTAGATACCAGGAAACATTACAGAAAAGACCCAAACGTATAATAGGTGGGCAACGAGTTAAGTTGCAAGGCCATAAACAATAGAAGAAAAAGTATTTGCAAGTAGAATAATGTGATGCCGGACCCAAACTCTACCGATTAGGGCTCTGGTTTCGTAGCTCAAAATTCTCTAGGGGTCTATTTGGTATGACGTAATGGTACAGATGAGGGAGTGGAATGGATGTAATTAGAATGGAATAGACAAAGGAATAAAATAAATCATTACCATTCATTGTCGTGTTTGGTTACCATGTAGGAATGGAATGATCATCCTTTAATTATTATTATTATTATTATTATTATTATTATTATTATTATTACTAATAATAATAATAAATATTAATATAAGTATTAATAATATGAATATTCATATTAACTCATTTTTAATTATAAGACCTGCGCGTTTCAACGAGACCATTAAACGTATAAAAACAATTATAAAAATGTTAAACCACGTCTGCGCGTTATGAAGCGTTGAGTCGCCAAATAATAACACTAATATTGTTAATACGATAATAAGTCTAATATAATAATTGTTATATCATAATATACAAAAATAAGAATAATATAATAAAATTAATAATAACAATAATAATAACAGTAATAATAATAATATAACCTTGATAATGTAATAATAATTATAATATAATAATAATCCTAATATAATAATAATCATAATATATTATTATTATTATTATTATTGTTATAATTATTGATTCCATTCCTTGAAGGAATGAAAAAATAAAAAAAACACCTATACCTTAAAGAATGAAAATCGTATATTTGAAAGAATTTCATTCCTTGTGAAATTGTTCATTCCATTACCATATAACAACCAAACATGGGTTTTTCCATTCCGTTGGGATGAACTATTTCATTCTATGAACTATTTCATTCTTTCTCACATTCCTTTATACCAAACGCTACCTAAGTTTTACTTGATTATGATCCCGTTTTTGTCTAAAAACCAGTAAATCACTGACTGGCAAATTCATGTGTATATTTAAGTCCTTAATTTTCATATTAAGTTGTTATCTTTTAATCATAAAACTTTGGGAATGCTACCAAATTTATAAAACCTCTAAAAAAGAGATCCCTGTGTAATACTCCAATCATTTGTATTATGTCACTTTCTTTTAAGAATCTATCTTTATGTATTTTCTATTTCCTTGCTTTTTGATCTGGGTCATGACATGAACATGAATATATATGGGCTAAGCTAACTAACAACTTAGATGTAGAATGTTGAATGACAGCTTAGATATGTCCAACGTATGGATATGAATGAATAATTTAAAAAGTTGTCCAATCCTGAAAGTATGCATGAAAGCAATTGATGGTCTGCTCAGCTGATTCACTTAGAGTTGAACATCATCAATGGTCTTTTTAGTATATACATTGTACTCGTTGAATGGTTCCAGAGGTCAAACGAGCAACCCACTCAGTCTTGGCCCAGTTTTTAACTAGTTTAATTTTAATATTCATATGATTATAATCATTTACGATTCGACTCAGATCGGTTTGAAAGAGTATGAGAGTTTCGGTTGCAAGGTGCGCACATGTTATTACAAGATTGGTTTGGTGTTTTTCAACCTAAAAATGTGCAATCCAAAGCCGTCTCAATTGGCATAAAGCGTATAATAAAATTGGGTCGTTTTCAATGAAAATAGATGTAGTTCAACATCATGTCCCAAAAGACATCTCAAAATTCTCTTAAGGTGATATTTTGATACCCAAGTGACGGTTATTGTTATAAGTTAATCCTATAAAAAGATGTAGTTCAACAATATCTGACATGACACAAAAACTAGACACGTAATACGGCTAAGGATTCATAAACAAGATAGCATCTTTAATGTGACCATTCCAGCATGTTAACTCATTCAAAAATAAAAATTAAAACATCTAAATTACATATTCAAATTCGCTTCTAACAAAATCTTTTTAAGATTTTTCATGAATATTTTAAATCCTCCAGAGTCTCACCGTCTAATCTTCATCATGTGCCTTTTGATTCTAGTTCAGGTAGCAAACGGGTTAACCTGTTCAATAAACGACCAAGCTCGGATATATGAACGTGCCTACCCAAAACACAAATTGCCAACCCTATAAATTTCCAACTTTATACAAGTAGCATAAAATAAATTTTGGGTCAACACCTGTAACACACAATACGATGATTTAGACAAACACTACATCACATACCAGACAGCAAATCATACAAGTAATGAAAACCAAACTCGCAAGTGTGCCAAAGAGATCCTGTTTGAGGGGTAAAACACATACAGACTAACTTACCTAAATGGGTAAAAAATTGCCTCCAGTAAATTCCAATGCTATGTGACTAGAGGTGATAAGTGGGTCATGTTCATGGGTTGCAGGTCGAACCGGGCATGAACCCAATAACCGTGTCAGACACGTGAGCACGAACATGACACGAATAATCATGAGTTGACACGAACACAACCAGTTTAACCCAATTTTTTTTAAAAAAATTTATGTTTGGCAATATTTTGCACATTAATACTCTAAAACTACAACTTCGCAACAAACAACACAAATGTATACAAAATGATTTATCTTTAAATTATAATATGTTGATACCATACTCTCTTCCAAATTTTAAATTTGGGCATAGAATACAAACTGTTTCAAGACATGACATGATATCACATTTAAATAAATTAACGAATTGAACGCCAGGTCAACCAGAACACAACCCGTGAGATCAAAATAAAAGTGGTCACAAAATGAATTTAAAAAAGCACCTGCCAAAGATGAAAAAGGTCTGCAAACTGCAGTCACCAAGCAGCCCGCATCGGTTCCATTGCATCTGCCATTCTATTTCAGTTCAACTATGATGGTGTTTTCACGTGTACCTGTGGGACCCACTGAACCCCAGAATTTTTTACTTAAAACCAAGAAAGTGGGCACAAAATGAAGTACAAATCTTTTTGTGGCTCTGTATAAATTTCCGAAAAGATATGTTAAAACGCTAGGAGTTCAATTCTGCAAACTTCTTTTTAAGAACATAAGCAAACTCCACTTCACCAACAGCAACCAACCCATCAAACACTTTCTGTCTCACTTTTACATACGGTATAAACCCTCGGTTTGTCATCCTCACAACAACTTTACCAGCCAAAACAAACAACCCAGATTCCAAACACGCCTCAACAAACAACTCATAACTCTCAAACCCAATTTGCACATCCATTTCCTCAAGAAAAACAACCATTTCAACCGCTTTATGCACATCTTTATGAGCCCGCATCGACTTCAAAACTTTAACCACTATTTCTTTCCTAGGCGATAATCTAAACTTAGCCACCATCTCCTTCATTAACTCCTCAATCTTTTTAGTCTTTCTATGCTGACAAAGTAAACGAATTACCGAACCGAAACTATCCAAATCCGGCACGCACCCTGCACTATTCATGGACCGCAAGACATGAACCGCTTCATCGTATTCATCGACTTTGCATAAAGATGAAATAAGATAGTTGCATACACCAGTGTCAGGTATGTAACCGATTGAACGCATTTGCAACAACATGTCAGCAACGTCAGATTGTTTTCTTTGATGAAGCCATACGCTCGAAAGAAGAAGGTGAGTTTGCGGGACGGGCGTGCAGCCTGACCGAAGGGTGCACTGTAAGATTGCTAAGGATAATGGTAGAGGATTAGAGCTTTGGAGTGTGAATGAAAGGAGGTGGGTGTATGCGCGTTGAGGGTGGGTGCGAGGTCTTACAGGAATGAAGCTTTGTAGAATGCTGTCGATGATTTCGGTTGTTTGTTGTTGGTTAAAGTTTGAGAGGAATGTGAAGGGATTGTTGGCGTGAGACGTTTGTTTTGAGGTGTTAAGAATGTCTGCAATTTGGTTGTAAGTTTTGGTTTCAATGGCGGATTTGATTGATTGTTCAAGCAAATGTTGGGATGAGGTTGTGTGTATGGAGGATGATAAATGAGTAAAAGCGTAGGAAAACGAACGGATTGGTTTGCATAGCTTTAACATTGCTTGATTATTATAGCCTGCAGATACACATAATATAATCAAGCTTCATAACGAACATTAAACGATTATCTCAACATGTTTGTATTTAAAATCCGGTTACTGCAAAACTAAATGAGTAAAATTACGTCATTTGGAAACATCAAATGACAAATGTTTTGAAAATTTTGGTGATGTTGAGTTTAATATAGGGTTCAAATGAGCTCGAACTTTGGTGATATTAGCCGCTCGGGAGCTACCTAAGATCGGATCGATAAGCTCGAAACCAGCCGAACTTTTTCGAGCCCAAGTTCAAGACATTCACAAATCCATCGTAATCATTTTTCATGCTCTTAATTGCATCACAAATAGCATTTACACTAAAACTATTTGTTTTGTTGTTTCAAATCAAGTAATTAGAAATGATTTATTTGAGCCAAAACCTGCTGTAAGTTGAATTCTTCACTGATTTTCCATAATGTTGATAATTAGTAATTATTTTGAGCTCGAGCCCGCTACTAAGTAAATTTTTCAAGCTCGGACTCAACTCGTTTATTATTTATTAATTATTTATATATGTTTGTATTTATTTTTCTCAAAAGCTCGAAACCAGCTGAACTTTTTCAAGCCCAAGTTCAAGACATGTGTTGGGAAGCATGTTCAGGCTCGTCGAGCGTTGTGTATTTCTAGGTTTTTACCTCTTTTGGACTTGTATACATTAATTTCACGGGAAAATTCCCAAAATAGCCCTTTTTTCCTTAAAATCTTTTACAATTTGGACTGGCCAGACGCTTTGGGAAAAAAGAATAATAAAGAGGGACCAGGCCAAATTTTGAAAGAAAGTCAGGTAGGAGACGAGATTTGGAAAAATAATGAAAGTAAAGTCCAAATTATATTGTAATCTTTGGAGTAAAAGTTCCAATTTTTTCAAATCTTTTTTATTCAAAAACCGTCTTGAGAGACTGTTTTATTATGTTTCCTACCTTTCCCGTCCATATTTTCAAATTCTTGGAAAAAGAGATTTTAAAATCTCGTATTGAGAGACGACATTCTACCACCACCACCACCACCCACCTTTCGCCTTCTACCACCACCACTACCGCCACCACCCACCGTTTGCCACCACCACCATCCACCCCCACCACCACCACCGTCTTCTACATCATCATCAACATCATCTTTTTCATCTTCATCTTCACCTTCACCTTCTTCATCTTTACCGTCGGGTGGTAGACGGTGGTGGTGGAGGACGGTGGGTGGTGGTGGCGGATGGTGGTGGTGGAGGTGGATGGTGGTAGAATCTCGTCTCTCAAGACGAAATTTCAAAAATCTCTTTTTCCAAGAATTTGAAAATACGGACGGGAAAGGTAGGAAACATAATAAAACAGTCTCTCAAGGCGGTTTTTGAATAAAAAAGATTTGAAAAAATTTGAACTTTTGCTCCAAGATTACAATATAATTTGGACTTTACCTTCATTATTTTTTCAAATCTCGTCTGCCACGTGACTTTCTTGATCCCTCTTTATTATTCTCTTTTCCCAAAACGTCTGGCCAGTCCAAATTGTAAAAGATTTTGAGGAAAAAAGGGCTAATTTAGGAATCCTCTCTCTAAAAGGGCTATTTTGGGAATTTTCCCTTAATTTCACACCACACAGCCGAGCTCAGACTCATTTAAGGTTTTTTCTCAAAATGTATAAAAATAATTAAAAGCGTGTATAAATTAATTAATAAATAACAAACAAGGTGAGTCCGAGCTTGAAAATTTTACTTAGTAGCCGGGCTCGAGCTTAAATAAATGATCAAAACTATGGAAAATCAGTGAAGAATCCAACCTACAACAGGTTTTGGGTGAAATAAATCAAATTCTAATTACTTGATTTGAAAGAAGAAAACAAATAGTTGAGTGTAAATGCAATTAAGAGCGTGAGAAATTAGGTCAAAATTATTAGTGATTGGGGAATGGTGTTCACAGCAACAGTCGGTGGATATTCAGATTTCTGCTATGAATTAAATAATTTATAAAACCAACAGATTATTACCTTCAAATGAAGCTCTTTCAAATGCCGAAGAAGGTCACGGAACTTCAAATTGTTGAATTTGGATTGAAATAATTTGTTTTTTACGACGAATGCCCAAATTTTTATTATTTTTTTTGTTTGACCCGATTTAATGAAATAAATAGCAAAAGGCATAGATCATGTTTCAAATTCCTTTCACGTTACGTCCTTTGACACTAACCCAGTTAAATATTTTCGTTAAATTTAATCATGTGCAAGGCACATGAGGGCATATCCGTCATTTCACCATTTTATTAATTAAAAATATCAATAACTTATTAATATCCTTTTTAATAAATTATACTTACATCAATAAGCACACATTATTTTATATTGGGTAAAGAGGTTATAAAATAATGTGTGCTTATTGATGTAAGTATAATTTATTAAAAAGGATATTAATAAGTTATTGATATTTTTAATTAATAAAATGGTGAAATGACGGATATGCCCTCATGTGCCTTGCACATGATTAAATTTAACGAAAATATTTAACTGGGTTAGTGTCAAAGGACGTAACGTGAAAGGAATTTGAAACATGATCTATGCCTTTTGCTATTTATTTCATTAAATCGGGTCAAACAAAAAAAAATAATAAAAATTTGGGCATTCGTCGTAAAAAACAAATTATTTCAATCCAAATTCAACAATTTGAAGTTCCGTGACCTTCTTCGGCATTTGAAAAAGCTTCATTTGAAGGTAATCTGTTGGTTTTATAAATTATTTAATTCATAGCAGAAATCTGAATATCCACCGACTGTTGCTGTGAACACCATTCCCCAATCACTAATAATTTTGACCTAATTTCTCACGCTCTTAATTGCATTTACACTCAAACTATTTGTTTTCTTCTTTCAAATCAAGTAATTAGAATTTGATTTATTTCACCCAAAACCTGATATAGGTTGGATTCTTCACTGATTTTCCATAGTTATGATCATTTATTTAAGCTCGAGCTCGGCTACTAAGTAAAATTTTCAAGCTCGGACTCACCTTGTTTGTTATTTATTAATTAATTTATACACGCTTTTAATTATTTTTATACATTTTGAGAAAAAACCTTAAATGAGTCTAAGCTCGGCTGTGTGGTGTGAAATTAAGGGAAAATTCCCAAAATAGCCCTTTTTAGAGAGAGGATTCCTAAATTAGCCCTTTTTTCCTCAAAATCTTTTACAATTTGGACTGGCCAGACGTTTTGGGAAAAGAGAATAATAAAGAGGGATCAAGAAAGTCAGGTGGCAGACGAGATTTGAAAAAATAATGAAGGTAAAGTCCAAATTATATTGTAATCTTGGAGCAAAAGTTCAAATTCTTTCAAATCTTTTTTATTCAAAAACCGCCTTGAGAAACTGTTTTATTATGTTTCCTACCTTTCCCGTCCGTATTTTCAAATTCTTGGAAAAAGAGATTTTGAAATCTCGTCTTGAGAGACGAGATTCTACCACCGCCACCACCATCCGCCACCATCCACCTCCGCCACCACCATCCGCCACCACCACCCACCGTCCACCACCACCGTCTACCACCCGAAGGTAAAGATGAAGAAGGTGAAGATGAAGAAGATGAAGATGAAGATGAAGATGAAGAAGATGAAGATGAAGATGAAAAAGATGATGTTGATGATGATGAAGATGATGTAGAAGACGATGGTGGTGGACGGTGGGTGGTGTTGACGGATGGTGGTGGCGGAGGTGGATGGTGGTGGTGGACGGTGGGTGGGTGGTGGGGGTGGATGGTGGTGGTGGCAAACGGTGGGTGGTGGTGGTGGGTGGTGGCGGTAGAAGGCGAAAGGTGGGTGGTGGTGGTGGTAGAATCTCGTCTCTCAAGACGAGATTTCAAAATCTCTTTTTCCAAGAATTTGAAAATATGGACGGGAAAGGTAGGAAACATAATAAAACAGTCTCTCAAGACGGTTTTTGAATAAAAAAGATTTGAAAAAATTGGAACTTTTACTCCAAAGATTACAATATAATTTGGACTTTACCTTCATTATTTTTCCAAATCTCGTCTCCTACCTAACTTTCTTTCAAAATTTGGCCTGGTCCCTCTTTATTATTCTCTTTCCCAAAGCGTCTGGCCAGTCCAAATTGTAAAAGATTTTAATGAAAAAAGGGCTATTTTGGGAATCCTTTCTCTAAAAAGGGCTATTTTGGGAATTTACCCGTGAAATGTATGCATACAAGTCCAAAAGAGGTAAAAACCTAGAAATACACAATGCTCGGCGAGCCTGAACATGCTTCCCAACACATGTCTTGAACTTGGGCTCGAAAAAGTTCAGCTGGTTTCGAGCTTTTGAGAAAAATAATTACAAACATATATAAATTAATTAATAAATAATAAACGAGCTGAGTCCGAGCTTGAAATTAATTACTTGGTAGCGGGCTCGAGCTCAAAATAATTACTAATTATCAACATTATGGAAAATCAGTGAAGAATCCAACTTACAGCAGGTTTTGGCTCAAATAAATCATTTCTAATTTGCAACCGTTGATGGTGCACGATTCTGGCGCTATGTTGACACACTCCGTCGACGAGTAAGTTGATCTCTCTCTCTCTCTCTCTCTAATTTGCACATCTGAAACCTAATCCGTTATTTTTCATGAATCACAGAAGATGGCGGTGAAACCGACATGCCTTTTTGGTAAAAAATGAAAAGGAGGGCCTGTTGAAAACCCACATGAAAAGGAGGCCTATTGTTAATTAATACTGTAATATGTTTATGTTAAATTAATTAAAAAAAAACAACTTGAATCGTTTTCAAATTGCAATTCCTCGATTTGTTATGTATGCCTTAATTAGCATTAACTAGGTGGTGTACCCGCCGCGCTGCGGCGTATTTAGGTTGTGCAGTTGTTGGGATGCAAACGTTTTAGGCTTAGTTCATAGCTTCGCAAGAGAATATACAAAAATGTTAAGTTATAGATGCTAGCACCCAAGTTTATTTGGGTTTACTTACAAAAGGGCTACATGTTTTTTAACCTAAAACAAACGTCGAACAAAATATTTCGATACATTAATAATATTTTGACATACAAACCTAATAATAGTTCAATGCATTTTAACCTATCAATATTGTATGGCAGCCAACCTTTTTAAATCTTTTGGGTTTTCGATTAATTATATTTCGTCAAAACCGGATAAACACACGATTGGTTTTAGAACAGTTATACGCGCAAAACCCGTGGGTTTGGCGGATACATTACAGGCTTGCCCGACACCCGAAAGGCAAGACGTTTTTTGTTTTTGACAGACTAAAAAGACACCTTGCATGCATAACTAAAAACCGAATAGTATGAGGTCAATCATAAATACTTATCGGCCAGACATTTCATCAAACACCTGGCATGCACAGGTGAAAAGCA
This sequence comes from Bidens hawaiensis, assembly GCF_021521415.1. Lineage (NCBI taxonomy): Eukaryota > Viridiplantae > Streptophyta > Magnoliopsida > Asterales > Asteraceae > Bidens > Bidens hawaiensis. The sequence goes on from NW_027491228.1 coordinate 2,111,892, forward strand.
AAACTAAAAACTCAAGAATAAAATCAAACACCTTGCATACAAAAAACTTAAAAGGCCAGGCATTTCATCAAACACCTGGCATGCGCAACTGAAAAACAAAGAATGTAGAACAAACAAAAGAAAACATAATGCAACACATCAATTGAAATGCAACAACAGAAATACACCATACGACAGACAACAAACATACCTGTCCAACGAAATGTCAAACGAAAGACCCAATGACGGCAGCCATCTCCTGCAACGAAAAACCCCAGTGCATTTAAATAAACGAAAATAATTTGAGCAAAAGAGAAAGAGAGTTTATGTAGTTCAACCTTTACCTGAGATTTGCGGTTTTCAATTTGAGCTGACGAAAGTCAATGAAAGAAGAAATAGTATAGTGGAAGAAGAAAGGTGGACACGTGGAAGTAAAAGACCTTGGTAAAGCACGAGTTACAAATATAGAAGCAGCAAAACTCCCATAAATGTAATATATATAACTAGTATTTTTCACACGCGGCGGGATGTGAAATCGTAACCAAAGAGTCTTACGATGTTCAAACGTTACCACTAATGTCCGCGCTTCGTGACAGATTGTACTAAAGTCTCAATTCCGAATCTCCCTAATAATCCGAAAAACTGGAAACAACAAAAGCAAAATAAATCTTCATAACATAATCTGATTTTGATTTTGATAGTAATGACTATTATAAAAAACTATGAAACAATAAAAAGTATTCATATTGTATGCTAGCTTTTTGAACAAAAAATTGAAGCTGCAACCTAAAAAAGGTTTGTAATTGTACTTCCAGCCACAGTTGTGCAGGTCCATGTAGTAAAAAAGTAGTATGCACCCAAAATACCAATGGCATATAATATTAATATTTAGCATCTGAAAGAAAAAAAAAGTTAAAATTATACCATAGCTATGTAAGTATTCTAGTCATCGTAAACATTGTCAGTCAAGAAGATTTACATGTTTTGCATTTCTAAGGGTCATTGTTTTCATAAAATATACAACTTTGGATACATATAAACTGCTATTTTAGAGTTTTAAAAGAAGGTGCACCTTGAACAAAACATGAGCCAAAATGGTTGCCAGTTGCCACATCTAGCAAAAACATATGATCCTGCAACAAAAATATAGAGTATGTAAGATAAATTGGTCAATCCAGCAGTCAAAAGCTAAGTACCAAATGTTTACTATAGATATTGTATGAAAAAAATAATTGGTCACAAAAAAACCATTTGATCATTTAACTTCATCAAATACTTGGTGGGCAGAAAAAAAAACTAAATAAACTAAGCTAACGCAAAAAGATCTATTGATGTTAAAAACAAAATGAAACCAACAAAAGGCGCATTAACAAAACTTCGAAAAATCATTTCATAGAATAGGTTGCGAACATATGTAACCAAAACAAAGAATATTAAACCAAACCTACCGTTAGCAACACAATAGAATACACCTAAAATAAGAAAGGCATTTCATCGAACATGTTGCAAGCATATCCGAAACAAAGAATATTTTAACATTTGGAAAAAGAATTAACCATAACATACTCTTAGCAATCTGGAGCAACAAAAGCTCAAGCAAGCACCCAAAACTCCATAGCAACTTCTGCACAAATAAACATGAGATTAAAATACCTTACCTCAAATGGCAAATAACTTGAAATCATGAACAACAACCAATACACACAAACAGAAACAAATAAAATTAAAAATCGAAAAAAAAGGCATTATCAGAAAGAGAGTGTAGGAAGAAAAACTTTTTTGTTTATTGAAGTACTGCAAAATCCAAAATCAATCAAATTAGTGCATCGGTTTGAGGACAAAGTTAACTAAAATCCGACAAAACAGTGATGCGCGTATCTCCCGAAATTGTTGTATTATAAATTACCATTGAATTTATTTCTTCTAACTTTCCATGACTTTGATTTTTATTTTAATTATATTTTCTTTTGTTAGTTTCTTTATATTGAAACATTAACTAATATTGAAATCCTTTCTTTTATCATTTAAGTTACACTTTTAGTTATTATTTATTTTACATATTTTTAAATATGCTTCAAAGTTAAGGTTAATCTATATGTTTATCATAATTTACATGTTTTAATAAAATTTGCATCTTGTAAAGTTTTAAAATTTATGTTAATGTACATTGTTAGCACAATTTACATAATTTAAAATATGTTAATTTACATTTTTAGTACAATTTACATAATTTAAAATATGTTAATTTACATTGTTAGCACAATTTACATGATTTAAAATATGTTAATTTACATTTTTAGTACAATTATTTTTTAGTACAATTATTTTAGTACAATTATTTTTTAGTACAATTATTTTAGTACAATTATTTTTAGTGCAATTATTTTTAGTACATGATTTAAAATATGTTAATTTACTACAATTATTTTAAGTTTTTTTTAAATAAAAGCACCGTGCATTACAAATGAGTTTCTTTTTAATGGTGGAACATATTCTCTTTTATCTGGTTCGGTAACTAAATTGGGAATGCATAATATGGATTTGAAAAAAGTTGTTATATTTATATGCATTATAATCTATATATTTTAGTTATATTAAATATATTATGTTTTGATGCTACAAAATAAGAAATCAAATATGTATTTTTTTATGTTACAACATAATTTAAATGTTTTAATAAAATTAACATATTTTAAAGTTTAAAAATTTATGTTAATTTACATAATTAACATAATATATATATATATATATATATATTAATAAAAGTTACATATTTTAAAGTTTAAAAATTTATGTCAATTTTACATATTTAATACAATTTACATATTTTAATAAAATTTACATAATTTAAAACTTAAAAAATTTATGTTAGTTACATATTTTACATATTTTAATAAATTAACATAATTTAAAGTTTAAAAATTTATGTCAACTAACATAATTTTGATATTTCAATAAAATTTACATATTTTATAGCTTAAATATTTATGTCTATTTACATATTTAACACAATTTACATTTTGTTAAATAAAATTTACATAATTTTAAGTTTAAAATTTTTGTTAATTATATATCCAACATAACTTACATATTTCAATAAAATTCACATTTTTATTCACATTGTGAAATTGAAATGAAATGGTTTGTTTTTCATATTTAAAAATACGTTACATATATAAAAGTACGTATCCTTAATTAAAATTTGTTAATATTGTGAAATTGAAATGGTTTGTTTTTTAAGCGAACGAACCAAAAATCAAAAATTGAAAAATAATATTGAAAAAGGTAACCAAAATAATAAATATATAATAATGTACTAACTGATTACCTGATACAATCTTTATTATTTTTTAAATGCACACTACGATCTAAAATATAAAAACAATACATTCAATAATATAAATTACATTTGCCTTTTTATTTTCAATAATATATGACACTTCTATAAAATAGCGATTGATTACAATATTTATGATTTTGAATTATTATATTAATAAGATTTGAGGTGCTTTAAAAAAATAAGTTAAAAGCTCTAAACATAATGTTTTGTATGAAACATAGACATGGGTGAAAAAAAGAATATTGTTAGTTTATTTAAAATATAATATTTGTTATTTGAGTGGAGTGTGCAAACGTAATGTGGCTCGTTCTGCTTCAGTTAGCTATTTTGAAGAGAGACAAATGCAAATTAGAATTTTGAAATATTATGAGAGTTTTCATACATAGGAAATGACAGGAGAAAAGATGTAATTGTCAGACATGAGAAAGATTATAAATGCCAATATTACCCATGCATGTTTAACAAGTAATTAGTGATGTGGATGAATATGGACCTTACAAAGGGTTTGTAAAGTTTTCTTAAGTCATTAGGGTTTTCAAATTAAACATACCCTCTATATATATATATATATATATATATATATATATATATATATATTAGATATTTATTAATTTTTATTTACATGATGGCCCAAACTTTAAGTAATCTACACAAATAGTCCTTTAAGAGTAGAAAGACGAATTTACCCTCGTGTGCCTTGCACATGACTTGATTTAACAAAAAAAATTAATTGGGTTAGTGCCAAAGGACGTAACGTGAAAGGAATTTGAAACATGATGTATGCCTTTTGCTATTTCTTTCATTAAAGGACGTCTAATGAAAATCGAGTCAAACGTAAAGGACGTCTTTTGCCATTTTGTCTTTTTTATTCATATCCCGGAGCCGGATCTGCTCTAATGTTTCCTGATGCGATATTTTACTTACCCTGGCTATTTAGGTTATTCAGATATTTATATGACTTGACGACGTTTATCACATATTAATAGGTTTACAAGTTGATTACTACTCAACAAACGGACAACTTTTTGACACATTTAGATAAACATGTTATATGCATTGTGTTATTCTTACATGCTTTTAAAAATGTGCGGGTTAGTATTGATGTTTTCGATACGAATAAAAATGTAGGTCGTGTTCATACCGAACAACTCAAACTGTACTTAACCTGACACCATTAACACCTAGGAAATTTCATTAGTTGTGAGCCTTCCTAGTTCCCAGGTTTAGAGGTGCACAAATCGGGTATTTTCAAATACCCGGTTCTGGGTATGCAACCGGGTTCGGTTATGACTGGGTATTGAAAAATCAGGTAGTGGCAATACCTGGGTCGGGTTCGGGTCCGGATATTTACTCTAAAAACTATACCCTATGTATTGGGTTCGGGTCGGCATATAATCGGGTATTCTATAACCAGGTATTTGAATGCCCTATTTTCGGTATTAAAAAACCCTATTTTTGGGTTATTTCGGGTTTTTTACAGGTTTTTATCGGGTATAGATTGAATTTTTTTAAGTGGTTGCACTTTTTAGGGGTATTTTTCGGGTGTTTTTTGAGTAATTTCGAGTATAGATCGGGTATTTGGAAAACCTGTTTTCGGTTATTGGAAAAACCCGGTTTCGGGTATGGAACCGGTTCCGGTTTTCGGGTATTGCTGGGTACAAATCGGGTCCGGTTCGGGTACGGGTTTTGGTATTGAAATGCATACCCTATACACACCCTACGGGTAGGGTCGGATACAAGTTCGGGTATTAAAAACCCTGGTATAAAAAAAACCAGTTCCAGGTTCGGGTTTTTTTTTGACCTCCCAGGTTGTCGGAATTTGGGCCTGAATCATGGATTGGTTCCATACATTTATCACAAATTGGACCTCTTTGTAAAAACATTAGTCGGTCAAATTGTCAAAAATATTTTCCTTTAAAAAAAAATCAAATACCAGTGTGACGCCGCGAAAAGAATAACTCCTCGTTTTCACGGCTATTATTTTGTCTTGACCAATAAAATCCTACGTTGGTCATACATACATACACAACACATTTCTAAATCAATTAATTTGCCTCCAAATTTACGATCAAAGTCATGCAAATACACCTTGTCCTTTCACATTAGCAAGACCTCACCATATATACACATTTTAACTACAAAAAACCATTACGTTACCTCCTTAAACTCTCCATATCTCTCCGCTATGGGCGACTCGAATACCAACACTGTCGACCCACTCTTAGTAGGGGCTCTTGGGGTCCTTTCGGGTGTTGTGTTTGTGGGCTTTGTTCATTGCATAGCGGTTAACTGTCTTAAACGTATTGCTCAAACCCACGCTGAGCCAGCTAGACCACCAAATATGCACCGAAGTCCAAGGATTCGGGTTAACCATGACCCTAACTTCAGGTTATACCTCCCACCTCTTAGTATTGGTGGATCAAGCTCAAATGGTTTGAGCACAATTGGTTTGCCGACCATGTTGGCAGTTCATAAGTACACGAAAGAGTTTAAAGAAGGGACGTGTGCGGTTTGTTTGGGCGAGTTTGAAGAAAATGAGGATGTTAGGATCATGCCCGAATGTGCGCATGTTTTTCATGTGTCGTGTATTGATATGTGGCTTTTTTCGCATGATAATTGTCCTCTCTGCCGGGCTTGCGCGACTCCTCGGGGGCATGATCATGTTCTGTTGTCGATCTTAACATCAAGGCCTGTCGAGTGAGCCGGTTCAATGGTTCAGTTGTGAAGGTTTCTTTAAATCTGTACATATTATAATCTTCTACTATTCAAGAAATGTTTATGGCATATCAGTCTCAAGATTATCATTTTATACATGTTTGAACACAATACATGTTTTCACAGGTTGATACGGACACAACCCGTTTTGACTTAAAATTTTATTTTAATTTATAAATATTAATGCTCTAAAATCACATATTTACAACAAAGATAAATACAAATGTATATATGATAATGCTTTTTTTTATGTTCTAAATTGAGACGCGCGAGCTATCCCTCCTAACCAAAAAGGGAGCCTATATACCTTTCTATCCTATCTCAACTTTACCTTACCCCCTCACCCCCTCCCACCTTCCCCTTTCGCTTCGTATACTCCACTTCTTCTTAGTTAAGTAGAGAACTGTTGAAAGTTATAATATTATGATATCTAATTCTATTCAATGTGTTTAAATATGAGGTACTGGATCAAGTTACTGGATTTATGGGCTTAGGACTTGAGTACATATAATGAAGGTTGGGCTTGTGGCTACTAGGCTTAAAGTGGAGTGGGCTTAAAAGTTTGTAGCTGGAAAATCGTGAAGTCAAGAAGTCAAAGCTGCACATATATATATATATATTTTTTCATCAGAAGATATTTTATGTTACGAGTTATACGATCTAGGGTTTGTTGTTGATCATATTAATCTCTACTGTTGCTCGTTAGATCTTGCTTATGTGTTTCAGAAACAAATCATCATATTGTTGATATGCAAGACGTTGTATTCATATTCTGTATTTGGTGTAATTGGTTGAGTGATTTAAAGTTTTGTTAATCTCTTCTCTGGTTATCATTTTTAACAAGAACGCTACCGGCCCTGCCATCTTGCTACAGACCGACAGAACGCTACCGGCCCTGTCATCTTTCTTTACAGACTGACAGAACGCTACCGGCCCTGCCATCTTGCTTTACAGACCGACCGCTGGAACTTTTTTCTTAGGCATGTGTTTTAAAAATAAACAGAGAACATGATCTGTTAGCTGAAAGTGTTCACAGGTTCGAAATGAAACTAATCCAAACCTGTTTAGATTAAACCTAAACACCTGAACTTCGTGTCAGGTATGATACAAGCTTAAAGTTACTCAATGGGTTAAATAACGAGTTTCATATGACTATACGAGTTACACTAAAACTTGGTTAATATAAAGTGACATCACTAAAGTACCTTTCTTTCGTCTACTAGAGTTAAAAGGGGGGCGTTCACCTCCGACCCTTCAAACGTGTGTTTCTGTTCGGTACCCACTAGAATATCCAAATATGCACAAGAGAAACAAGGAGGAAAGATACCCGGTACAAGCTGTTTTTGCGATTACGTGTTGAACGATTTGGAAATCTGGGAATAATTGGGTCTTCAAAGGCAATGCTTTTTATGATGGCCAATTGGGTCTTCAAAGGCAGTGCTTTTTATGATGGCCAGTGTGATAAAACGAATTCAAGATCAGTTCATTTTTATAAGTGAAGAGTGTGAGCAAAAGATCATATTTAGATTGGAAGAAGTGGTGCGAATTTAACTTTATGAATTCCCCGTTGTAGTTGCTTTATTTATGCTTCGTTGTTTTTTGTGTTCGTTTTCTTTTCGTTGTACTAGTGGGCTTCTTGCTACCTGTGAATTGCCCCTTTTTTTCTTTTAATATATTGGCATTAAAAAAAAAGGTTTATTGATTTTTATTAATCCCAACTATCGTCTTTTGGTCACTACAGGTCTCAACTTACAAATTGGCTGCTGACGGTCCCAACTTTTAATGTATTTGTTCCTAACGGTCCGCGACAAACAGAATCCTAACATCGTTAGTTTCATTGCTAGAAAAACGTTTTTGGCTAGAAAACCCAAATTTTTTCCCGAAAACTCAACATTTTCATCCCAAACATCTTGGTAACTTTGTAACGAACCTTTAAAAACCTTTTTCTAGTAAAATCCCTGATTATTGAGGTCGACGAAAACCTTAGAACTATCGTCGGAATCGGTTGATGATGCTCAAGTGGTGGTAGTTGGTTGGCGATGAGTCACTTGGTGGTGCTTACAGTGTTCAAGTGGTGTTTTCAGGCAATAAATTTGACTTTTCCGGACAAAAATGTTTTTCCGACTACCTGAAACTAACGGCGCGGCGATTCTGTTAGTCGCGACCATTAGGAATAAATACGCTAAAATTTGGGACCGTCAGCAGCCAATTCATTAGTTGAGACCGACAGTGACCAAAAGACAATAATTAGGATTAATAAAAACCAATATACAAAAAGAAAATGTAAAGAAAGTCAAAAGAAAACATTAGCTCAGCACAATGGGCTTTCAGCCCCTCTTTACAATACAACAGTACAACTAACCAATTCTACATATACAAAAATAGTATTTGAATTATGAAATCACAAGTCCCAAGTTTTCAACTAAACATTTTACTAAAACTAATAATATAATCATCAAATAACCCGTTCATCAACGAGGATTTCTCCTCCTCGAATTGGCCCGCCAACGACACTGACAAAGAAAGACTAAAAAAGCGATAATCATCACCTGTATGACTATCAAAACCTTCAAACCTGCAGTCATGTAACTAATGTCATTGCTAGAGACGAAAATGTATAGCCTTTGACTTTTAAAAGTCAAACGAGCAACTAGTTCGACTTCAATATCAATATGATGTCATGTGTTACCTTGGATTTTTTGGAAGGTGTCGTCCCCGCTAAAACCAAACCGTTTCTGCTCGGTGCCACGAGAACCAAATTTATTGACTCGGGAACCATAATTTACTGTCTTGATTTCGGTATGCCCGCCCATAACACACGTATTAGGACAGATGATACCACCATCATACTCATCGCTCCCATCACAACAATCTGGTAAATAAAAAATTATTAAACACCAAATCAATGAATATGCTCTTCTTCATGAATAATATCATGTTTAGTTCATGAAGATACCACAAATTTGATCATTCACGCGAGACGAGAACAGAAACCGAGGTGAACTCCCTGCATTTCTGCAATAAAACTTTGCAGTAGGACATGCATTTGTTCCTGCAGATCAGAAGAACAAAAGCTAAATCATGTATAAGTGTACATATGTCAATTTGTATTCTAGAAGCAAATATGCCTGGGGCATTGTTAGGGGCTGTAAACGAGCCGAATGTTTGGCGGTAAGTTTGTTTATGTTCGATTAACTAAATAAACAAACACAAACAAAGGCCATGCTCATTCAATTGTGTTCGTTTACATTCGTTAATGTTTGTTTGTTTGTTTATCTTTGTTCGTTAAAGGTTTTTAATACTTTTTAATGACTTTTCTAATCTTATCATGTATAGATTTAAAAAATATTATTAACTACAATACAAAAATATGTTGAGTATTATGTGATTAATTTATATGTAAAATTAACATATGAATATGAGTGTTGAAAAACCACCAACATAAACTTGTTGGTAGCCGGACTAAACCATTGACACCAACCATTCTCGATTAGCCAAATGAAATAAAACATTGTTTGTGTGCAAGAACCGTACACGAACTTTATTTCGTTATAATAAATGAACACGAACAAGAAATTCCGTTAAGTTAGCTAGCTGTTCGTGAATCGTTTGCTTGTCCAATCAAGGGGGAAGCTTGCATTGTGGCTTGGGGTGGCTCCAGCTCAGCAGTGTAAATTTATGCGTTTTAGTCCAAAAATTTTTATGTGTAGTGTAAAGTTACTAGTTTTCGTCTGTGAAGTTTGAGCCCGCTACCCTGGTTTATGAAAATTTTTATGCGTATGAGTCCGGCCACTCTGGCATTTTCGTCCAAGCTTCGTCACTGCATCCAATAAAAGCTTAATGGAAGCTTAATGGACGAACATGAACAAGGCCTTGCTCGTTTACAACCTAGGCATTATTGTAAGGTTCACTTAATTAAAATGTATTCTCTGAATCTGTAAAACTCAAATCAATATGACCTAAAAAGTTACAATTAATGCCAAATTTGATCATTTCTATAAAATTATGATAAACTAGGGTTTGAATATTACCAGGTTCATCAGTACCATCAACACAATCACAAAACTCGTCGTTAATTCGATCTCGAGTGAACGAATTCGATCCGTCTTTACAACTTATCACCTCTGAAGCAAAATACTTCTCATCTGCAACACCAAACGATCAAATAAACCTCAAATTCATTAAAAATTTGTAAAAAAACAGAACACACAGAGGACCTAGAGGGTGGATTCCGATGGGTACGTTTGAAGCATTGAAAGAAGGTAATAATAATAATAATAATAAATTGATAGTGAAGAAGATGAAGAAGGCATTCAAGACAAGTACAAGATTTGGTGTGTCCATTTGGGTTAAGTTGGAGTCAACGGTGTGGTCAACGGGTTTGATTGTGTTTGTGTGGGTGTTGGAAAATGGAAATGGTGTGATGCTGGTTTAAACGTAGAATCTGCTTCAATTGTGGTTTAACACTTAAACGTGATGGTCACTCTCAGTACGGGGTGACTCAATCGCAAAAGTTCACCGTTAGCTGGTTCAACTCAGTCGCATGAAGCCCTCTAGCTCCAAGTTCTCTTTAGTTATGAGGAAAACCCAACCGCCTGAACTGGAGATTACATATATCCGAATCTTCCTATATTGAGCCGGATTATTGTGTAATATTGTTTATTTATTCATCGTTGTGTTTTATGTATTAGGTAAATTTGTTGTCATTTTATCACTATATTTATATACTATGATTACACAACGATGTTACTTCATCATCATCATCGTACTCAGTATATCCCACCAATAGCAAAGCTATAGTAGGGTCTGAGGAGGGTAAGATGTAGACAGCCTTACCTCTACCCCATAAGGATAGAGAGGCTGCTTCCGGTGAGACCCCCGGCTCGATAGTAGTTTTGCATCAAGCCTTGGACATAAGGCACATAGCACTCAATCATCGGGACACCGGCTGATCGGTGCATGTACCCTTGTCTTTCGGCTATCAACGCCACTACATGATGCCTGATTAACCGTTCGTCACTTTTAACGTTATTTTCACGAGATTAGTAAAATAACGTCAAAATTAGTGCAATTTCACTTTTGCCCACCCGAGGGTTCACACATATATACATCATATGTGCGCACCGCAAGCAGGGCTATTACAATTTTCAAATTTCTATCACTTTTGAAAAAGCACACACACACACATACACAATGATAAATAGAAAGACACGATGACAAGCAGACATGCACTATGAAGTAATTTTTTTTAAAATTTTATAAAACAAAGTCATACTTATATTAAAGAATATTGGTTTTTAATACTCTCAACTTTCAGTCATTAGTATATAACAACCCAACTAATAATTTGTGTCTCACCACTCCCAACTTGTAATTTGTTTTCTTCTGTCACTCCCAAACTTAACGGACCCTAATTCCGTTAGTTTTTTTTGTTGACGTGACATTTTAAAAAAAAAAGAAATAACTAAATAAATAAAATAGGCCCCACAAATAAACTATTAACTTTATCTTCATCTCTTTTCACTCACAGAATCCTAACCTCCATCGCCACTCATCTCTACTACCACCACTTATCTAAAAGGTCAAATTAGAGATTATCATTACACAAAAAAAGGTCAAATTAGAGGTTATTACTACTGAATATCATGATAGAAGTTTCGAGCTCTAACAGATTAGGCTAGATTTTGCAAGATGTGGAACAAAGCAAATGGACCTCGACTATGGAGAGCTGAACATGGCTTGCCAGAAATGATGATATCGTGGACCTCGTAGATTAACCCCCCCCCCCCCCCCAAATTGAAGCGAGTTTGGCTTGAAAACTGTTGTGGTAAGAGGAAATTGACGAGTCGCCATGTGAATAGTGGTCACAAGCGGTGCGGAGCAAGAGGTTTTCAAAGGTGATCTCTTTGATGAGCCCCGTGAAAATTGAGGTCGCAGCCATGAAAACCGATGAGTCACCATTGAAGGCCTGGTTACAGCCGTGGAAACCGGCTGGTCGTGGTGATAGAGGTGGGTGATGGTGGTGGTAATGAAGGTGGCTGGTTGGGTGGTGTTTGGATTAGATGTTAGGGTATTATGAAGAAGATGATGAAGTTGAGCCATGGACCCACAAATTTCTTAAAAAATGCCACATCGCATGCCACATTAGTAAAAACATGCCACGTCACACGTCATAAAAAAACTAACGGGGTTAAGGTCCGTTAAGTTTGAGAGTGGCAGAAGAAAACAAGTTACAAGTTGGGACTACTAAGAGAAATCGTTCGTTGGGGGTGTTATCTATTAGTTAGTGAGAGTTGGAAGTATTAAAAACCAATATCTCTTATATTAAAGATAAAAAAACATGTTTGTTATTATGGTCTCGTATGAAAAGTTTGTAGACATTTTAAAATTGGAATATTGGCCTCATATAATCCCAACTATGGTCCATTGGCAAATATAAGGACCAACTATCAAAATGGCAAAATATAATCTCAACTACGCATGTGGGTGGAAATTAACGGGAAGTTAACCTTCCGTTAGTTTTTGTGACGTGGCGGCTTAGGTGTGTCACACCCCAACCTAAGGCGAAAATGCCGGGGCGTGAGCATGATTGCTGTAACATCCGCTTTTCTGAGAATTATAAATAACAGAAAGTTTTATAATTAACTGTATGTCGTTAAGTTAATTGGGTGTGTTAATGTTTGGATAATAAATGGAATTAGAAGTGTGAGTGGGTTGTGGGGCCCATAGTCTCCTATATAAACCCAACCCCTCCTTCCTTTTACCACTTTCTTCCCTTCCACCACACACACACACTCAAGAACACACACATTTTCTCTCATCCGAATCCGAATCCGGGCTAAAGCAAGGAAGATCTTGGTGTTCGAGTATCTCAAACATCAAGAAAAAGTCAAGATCTTCGGGGTTGTCCAGATCTGAATCGAACCCGGAGCAAAAAGGTAAGCTTCAGCCAAAGGGTTAAGTTTTATAGTTAGAATCGACATGCAAACCGATGTAATGATAGATCGGGTTGTGAAATGTAAGAAAAACATGAACTTGGTGAGTTTTAGCCTCACGGGTGTATTATAGAACAAAAAAGGTGACGTCTGGACTATGAGAAACACGGGTATACAAAGTTGGTACAACCCAAAACCCATAAAAAGAGTAGAATTGGGTCCTAAGGAGGAAACAAGGAGAAAAATGGCTTTAAAATGGTAAAAAAGACGAAAGGCAGGAATTTCGCATTGCACAGTCATGTGAAGCGAAAAAGTCATGCGAAGCGAAGCGAAATTCCATGCGAAGTGAAAAAGTCATGCGAAGCGAAATTCCATGCGAAGCGAAATTCTTCCATGCGAAATTCTTCCAGCTCGACCCCAGCCAGGGGCTCTGCCCCTTGGACCCTACTAGGGGCTGCCGCCCCTAGACCCCGCTACCAGGGGCGCTGCCCCCGGACCCCCGTTAGTTGAGGGTTTCACTAACTTAGATGTAGGAAGTAGTAGTAATGGATAATTGACACGCGTAATGTGTTGTACAGTTAGCCGTGCGTAACTAAGGAAGGGCATTACCATTAACAGCGAGAGAAACCGACTCCAGGTGAGTTCTAGCCCCTATATCTGTTATGTTTCCGGGGCTGTGTGCATACTCCTATGTAGTATATAATACACTTACTTGATTGGTAAGTGTATGATACGTGTATGATTGTGTATTGAATGTATTGTTACATAATGATTGTATGAACGAGTACGTATATATATTTATAACTAGAAGATATGTAAAGTATGCACGCATGATAAAGGGTTATTCGAGACAGAAGGGACCAGACCCTTATAATATCTGTGATGTTAGGGACCAGACCCTTATAATATCTGTGATGTTAGGGACCAGATCCTTATAATATATGTGATGTTTAAGATAGAATAGCTTATGATATACCATAGGGTTTCATGAAAGAAAGTATGTAAGAATGTATGCATATATGTAAAGTATGTACGAAAGAAGTGATAGTAAATAAGGTATAAATACGTATCTCCGGACACGTATGAGTATGGTATGAATGTAATGTATGTTAATTGATTAACTAGAACTCATTCAGCGTAGATGACTTTTAGTATGCACGCAGGTGAGTAGGATGAGGCACGTTACTTGAGGTGGGACACGTGGCAAATGGATGGAGACTGGCATCGAAGACGGAAGATTCCCGTGTCGTTTATGTTATTGTTTAAGACTTAATGTATTTTGTTAAGACAGGCACTTATGTTATATAAGAATGTTTAATATTAAGTATTCCGCGAAAAGTTTTTAATTAACTCTGATTTTAGAACTGTGTTTATGAGTAAATCCAACACCAAAGTAGGGTTACCGGGGACGGGACCTTACAATTGCTCATAGCTCGAGGTAACTATCATGCAATAATGGCGACAATATCTAATAATTAATTTATTTCATTTAAAACAAAATATCCAAATATAGCAAATAATTCCAAAACAATAATCCATGACAATAAAGGTAATAATTCAAATAACTTAAATTAATTTGTTCTTGAATAAGCCTATGGTCTCAACTAGCAATCCCTGACTTCAATTCTTCAATTCAAACGATAACCTGCATATACGTAGAAAATACAATAGGTTTGTCAACAATAATGTTGAGTGAGCAAGTCATTAATTTTTGCAATAATATATAATATGAAAAGATAGCAAAACGTAAATAAAGCGGTAAATAAACCAAACCAATGAGCAAATAAAGTGTCAAGCGAACCATTTCCAAGCGAATCGGGCGCCGGTTAAAACTAGACGGTCGTATGATCATACTATAATGAGAATATGGTGGACCTCTCCGAATGCGCAAATTAAACAAGTAATCAAATAGCATCTATGTCTAGCGATTCACACACAATATAACGTTTGCTAATTATTAAGATATGTATAATATGGAATACTATAAGTACGTATACGCCCCCAAAACGTTTGAAAATGTATGAAAACGGGGGAATGACAAACTCACCTTAGTAATAAGTGAGTTAATAATAATTAAGAAAAAGAATAACGAGTCTTCTCTCTTGATTGATTCCAGCCAATAGTAAGGGTTCAAGGGTATGTTTTGTTTGTTAATGGAGGGTTTTGAACCTTGCAAGAGTTAAGAAAAGTTTCGTGAGCATGAAGACTTTTGAACTAACAAAACAACAAGAGTGCAAATTCACCTATGATGCCTCTAGAACTTGTTACTCTTTTGGGCGAATGTGGGGTCGTTTATGGGCATAAAATGCACCTGGGAATTCAACCAAACTAAACATTAATGAAATCCTTGGAAGTGGGAAAAAGAATCAACGAAATCGGAGTTTGTTTGATACCTTAAACACGATGACAAAGTAAAAGTATCCCTGCAGTATCGGTTCTTGCGCAGTATTGATGTTAAGTGGATTTGAAGGTCGAAAACTTGATAAAATGAAGTGAGGCCGGTGTTAATCTTTCAGGAGGAGATTGAAGGTTAATATAGAAGAAGAATGGAGTCATTTAGTTGAATTTAGAGTGAGATATGGGTCTTCAAAGTTGACTTTCAGCTGCTGGTAGAATCTAGGAGAGAGATCGTGAAAGATTTGGTAGATTTTGTAGGTGTTGGAGTGGACTGTAAGGTTGTCCAAGATATTGAAGAGTCCAAGAAGTTGACTTCTGGATATCTTTGCAAGATTTGAAATATCTTTGCTATGTCAACTATTATCTAGAAGGTAAATAGATAAAGAAAAAGAAATGTAGGAAGGAAATGGTTTTGTAACTTTAAAATGTTATGACTAGATACTTGGAATTGCCTATGTTATTTAGTAGAGAATCCAAGGGGTTATATTTTTAGGAGAGTTGGAAGTTATCTCAAGAATTGAATTTTAAATCTTTTTGTAAAAAAAATGTATGACTTATATGTGTGTGCATATCTCGATAGATTAAGGAAAAAGGAAGCATGTGTATTGTGTTTTAATATATCTATAATTATGTCATACATATGATTTAATTTTGTTAGCTTTTAAAAATATATGGATTTTACTAGGTTATACATGCACTTTTGTAAAATAAAGAATAAACATTAAATAAATCATGGAGGGCTAAAAGTGAACATAAGGAAACTTGATAACTTGTAATTGCAAAATTTTATTGAAGATTAGGATCCGAAAGATGTTCATACAATGAAAAAATGAAAACAAACGAATATGGTAAAAACCCGAAATGTTACAAGGTGTCTCGTAACCTGCTGACGGGGATGCTGACAACGATGCTGAACTGGCTATTAATTAAAAAAAATTTCTTAAATAGTGGGGCCCACTTGAATGAATTAAACCAAACCTAAAATCAAACCTCTGCCTAAAATCAAACCCCATTTCCGGCCAACTTCATCTTCTTCATCATTATTTTTTTTTCGGCCAACTCTCACAAGTTTCAAATCGGACCCTATTTCCAAAATCAAACTTCTAAATGGTGCTTTATAAGGGTCGAATTTGAAGAGATCTGAACAAAAGTAGAGTTAGAGAGCTAGATCAGTACTCAACGAAAACCTGCAACTTGTTTCTCCGACGAGCAGATCTAATCGGAGCTACAGATCCATGAACTTCAAGCGTATTTAGCTCTAATTATGGCGAAATCGACTGGATTTCTTGAAGGTGGCGGCGATGACGGAAAAGGGGAGAAAGAGGGATTGATTGATCGGGTAGCGATAGTGTATTTCGACATGCTCTGATGGACAAGATGAAGACGAATTTAACTCAGCTAGATGTGTACCTGAGTCATCCGCTTCCAACCCCGAGTTCGCCGAGGAACCCACCGGTTATACCATTCAGATCTTGTTGCCCGGTAAAGTAAACCGAACCACTTCCATCATACATATGAGTCAACAACGACGAGTCATGTGTCTCCGTTTGTGACACGTCAGCATACCGGAACGACTAGGTCCTCGTGTACTCGTGTCGCCGCCGAGAAAGTCCTCCAGCTTCGGTGCTTGCGACTGGTTGATGTGTGACTCCATGAAGCTTCGGAACAACGGCGAGTCGTGGGTTACTTTCACGTCGATAACGGTGGTGTTGTTGTACATCGCCGGTGTTTTGTCTCCGGTACCCCAATCTACACCGCCGCCTGCCGGAAGTTCATAGTATATATATACAACATCTGGTTAAGTTTTTTCTTAATTAATAGCCAGCTCAGCATCCCTGTCAGCATCCCTGTCAGCAGGTTACGAGACACCTAAGCCGCCACGTCACAAAAACTAACGGAAGGTTAACTTCCCGTTAATTTTCCACCCATATGCGTAGTTGGGATTATATTTTGCCATTTCGATAGTTGGTCCTTATATTTGCCAATGGGTCATAGTTGGGATTACATGAGACCAATATTCCTTTAAAATTATCAGGGAATTAATACATGTTTTGCATGTAGAAAGAGAAAAAATGTGTTTTTTCCTTTATGCTTTTCTCTCTTTAGTTCACATTTGACACATGACAATTATGACTTCTCACAATTATCATTTTTATAATCATTTATAAAATAACTCAACTCTGGTTGTATAATACCTTGAGCTCGAGTTATTTTAATAAAATGTTTTTAATTATTAACAATTAATCATTTTAAACAGTTCACTTCAAAATAGAACCTTAACTCTTTTGAGTCATATGATCTAGTTTTCTTTCTAACTGTTACGCTACTTGTGGATTTTAATAGGGACGGCAAAAGTGATGTGGCATGATAAATGAGCTTTAAACCATGTCGGGGTGTTAACGCCCAGGCGGTAAACAAAGAAATGATAACGTGGTAACGAGGCTTTAACAAGGAAATGTTGGGCCCAAATGCTTTAACAAGGAAATGGCGGGGCTTTAACATGGTAACGAGACTTTAAACCATAACACAGCGTTAAAGGGTGTGTAAGTTAAAGCTCCACTGCCTACGTGACAATGACGTGATGCTTTAACTTGACGTTTAAAGCCCCACCACATCTTGTAGCCTTATCATCTCTTTATCTTTTTGTCTAAAAATGTTGGATATTTAGACTCAGTTAAAATGGTGTAAATACGATATTGTTATGGATACATTATATTAGGTATTTGATTATTTTCTTTGCATAACTTTTATCACTATATTCAATTATTCTCATATTTTATGAGACAGATCTCCAATTAATTTTCTAAGTTAAAGATCACGAACACGATTGTAAACATGAATAATAGTATGTGTATTTGTGTTCTTGGTGTTTTATTTTTATATAAAGATATATTGTTCATCGTGTTGAAATTATGGACCGGTTTAGGTAAGTTAATACGGCTAACCGGGTTATGACCCATGAGAGTTACACCGTGAGGTAACAAACCACAAACCTGCTTAAGTTCGTTAACCAAGTCAGACACTTTAACAAGATAAAATTACTTGGAACGGGCTTTGGAGCAAGACGTGGACTTATTGGCCCATTGGGTTTATAACTAATTAGATTAGTTATATAAATATATGATATTTATAACCTTAACCTTAATCCATAACAAGTCCATTTCTTTCCTTCTCAAACCTAGCCGCCGGTCAACACCACCACCTCCGCTGCTTCATCGCCGATCGCTGCCCAGCCACCGCCGCCCATCTAGCCTACGCCTCCGGATCCTGCACTGCCGCCAGAAACCGCCCAGCCGCAGCTGCTAGGCCGCTGTGCCTCCAGCCACTGCTCGGACCCCACCACCGCTGCTGGGTTGCCGTCGTGCACCTCCACCGTTGGTCGTTGATCTTGTTGTGTCACCTAGCGCGGTCCGTTAGCCTTCGGTGTCTCAACCGGCTATTTATTAACCGAGGTAAACTTAAATATACAATTAGTTCTAATTATATATTTATTGTTTAACTCGTACTCGTATTGTTAGTAACCGGATCCTGTCGGGTTTAGTTTCGGTGCT
Organism: Bidens hawaiensis; assembly: GCF_021521415.1. Classification (NCBI taxonomy): domain Eukaryota; kingdom Viridiplantae; phylum Streptophyta; class Magnoliopsida; order Asterales; family Asteraceae; genus Bidens; species Bidens hawaiensis. Next base: position 2,130,809 of record NW_027491228.1, read on the forward strand.
GATTAATTGTATACTTTCCGCTGCGTATAATTATTAATTAATGAGATTAATTATTATTTGCCACATTTATTGAGCCGGTTTTTAATAAACAAAATTTTTAATTGATCACCACTGAAACCCAACAGTGGTATCAGAGCCTTGGTTACAACAAACGAGTTGAATCCGGTATTTTCACCGGTTCTACATCATAAACTTCAAAGTAGTTTGGTCAATTTTAGTTTGGTCAAAATTTTATTTATTTTATTTGACCAAAATATTGCCCCACTTTTTTCGATGAATATGTAAATTTGGCCCGACATTGTTTGTTTGGTTGAATGATTTTGTTTTGGGCATATGGATGGTTCAAAAGTAGTATTTAGTTTTCGGTTTTATTTTATGGTTTTTGGCCACCTTGATGGTTCAAAATTGTAATAGATAGGGTTTAGTTTTTCATTACTTGTATTAGTGTAATATTGTAACGAAGAAGACCTGAAGGAAAACCGAGGACGAGCTCATGGAGTTCTTGAAGTCAGTGGGAGTTACCAAAGATGACGGGATGCATCGAGAGTCCATCCTTGTATTTGTTTTGTGTTGTGACCCCTTGACCCGATTGATCTTGCTAATAGGCTCTAAGAAGATCAATCACTTATCTTAGCCATTTAAGATTTACATATTCTTATTTGCTATTGTGGTTGCTTGCTTAATTATAATAGGTTATAATACCACCAAACTAATACAAAATATTTTAAAATAAATTAGCCAATCAGGTTTTGCAAAATTAAACTAAATTTAATTTTCCATAACTAATAACTTAATAGGTAAAACTATTAACTTAAAATTGGTTAGTATTATCGCGACAAACTTAGTTTTAATAGGTAATATAAAACTAAGTGTCCTGAGAGATGAAAGGGTTCATCAAGTTGTCTCGATCAATAAAGTAAAACTGGACTTTTTCTCTATTCGTAATATTTAAAATTAATCTCAATTTAAATCAATAGTTTATGCTATCCTACTGTAAGTCACACTTGAGGCATACTGCGAAACTTCAGTGTTTGGAGCTACAGCACCACACTTGATTTCTAGCCTATCCCTTCAAGGTGAAAGGGTTTCCTTGACACATCCAGCCCTTTCACAAGTGACTATACTAGGGCGACTATTACTTTACTCTCCTGTTACGTGCTACAGCTGTCTGGACACTAAGGTGGGCATAGATGAGGCTAAACGTGTCTACTTAGGCAAGTGTTGTCTTAATAGGCCTCATAAACGAGAGTTGTGCTCTATTTACAATTGGCAATCGTTGTCTGTCTGCCTAACCACTTACTAATGTTGTGTGCTACAACTGCCATTAGTAACTGGAAGCCAAATTCTCAAGTTCCTATTTACTAATGTTATTGGGTCATTAATAATAGGATTAAAACATCGAAAATACTACTTAAAATTTACTTTTGCTTATTTAAACAGATGCCAACTGATAAGAACTCCTCATTCACCCTCAAGGCTATCCTTGAGAAAGAAAAGTTGAATGACACCAAGTTTCTTGAGTGGCACCGCAACTTGGGACTTGTTCTCAAGATGGCAAAGAAGCACTATGTTCTCAATGGACCTTGACGAGAGGTCGAAGACTCACTCAAAAATAAACAAAATACTACTAAATAGATAACGGTAAGTGGGTATCGAACACGAGGAGTTTGTGGAAAATGTGTTAATAAGTAGCTTAACAATTAAACTAATATAAATGTAAATGACACAAAGTAATTTCCAAATTGGTTTTGATTTGATTTTGTGAACTAAAATAAACTAAACGAAAGTTGTAAACGATTTATTAAACAAGTATTCCTCTTGGAGTTCGGGTTATTACGCAACACTCTTATTAAAGTTCAATGGATAAATCACAATATCTTGATTTTGTGTAAATGTAATTGTTTGTGATTAATCAAGAACTAAGTACTCGGGTTCCTAGAACGCGAGTTTGTTACTTGGTAATCAATCAATATGTTTAACCCTAATTCGTTCCACTAAATCTCAATTGTCAACGACACCAAGAACGCATAGATTGACATTAGGTTTAAACGATATGGACAATTTACAAACAATCACATAAACATCATGATTATACAAACATAAACAATTAGACAATCAATCCAAGTTCAAGAACAATTAACATAAAGTGCAATGTAAATACCCTTACATCCAAGAGAAATACCAAAGAAATTAGCCACACATGGTTTGGTCATCATTGCTTCAATTGTCTTGTTCATACGAATCAAACACACAAACTAATGATTGTAATAACCAAAAACAAGGTCTTGGACTCCAGAAATCGCCCTAGGGTCGTCCCAATTGAAAGATATCTGAAAAGACACCCAAAAAAGTCCTAAAAAGTGGCCCAAACTCAACTGTTCCGAGTCGGACCGTGGGCTACGGGCCATACCGTGGACCACGGTCAAGTTACGGTGCCCGGAATGCCACGGTACGGTGTATTCTCTTGATTTTGGTGCCAGTTTGACCGCGGCCCATGGTCAACACCGTGGACCACGGTGGAGCTCTTCCTCAATTTCTTGTTTTCTTCGTATCTTTTTCGTTTCAACTCCGTTTTCTTCGCCGTTTTTGCCCATGTTCTCGTAATTTCATCATCTATCTCCTCCTACCTGCAAACATATGAGTAACCATAGTCAACTAATTCCATGAAATTAAGTTGGTTAAGCCAATGCATTTATATCTTTTAACTCGCTTAACGGCTTCCTTACGAGTCACTCATCACATTCCCACACTTAACCGTTGCTTGCCCCTAAGCAACACTTAAAACCACAATTGCTTTCAAAATACAACCAGCAAACATACCAACACACCCGGTTCAGTCAATGTCCCAAATCATACCCTATTCCCTCATTATTAGAGGTTTGCATTAGTATTACTTAATATTATATTCAAAACATAGAATTCTGGTCAACCTTAACATGCTTTCGGTTTTTTACCCACACATAACACACCATCACTCATTGACTCTCTTATCGGTGATCGTTCCATATATTCCAATAATACTCAATTCTCCTCGCATACGCTTGTACTACCGTCAAATCTCCACCTATATAAATGCTTTGACACAAATGCAAATCAAGAGGACTTAAAACGGGTTATAATGGGGCAAGGTGTAAGGGTATGGAAGGGGAATATTGAAAGTAGCTTAGGCGATCTGATCCGGCTTATTACATCAAAACTAAGTAAACAATAAAATAAACAACTATAAACATTACTGACTTGCATCTCAACACTCACTACACAATACTTCGAACATTGACTCTCAACTTTTTCTGTCGTTTCTCTTTTTTCTTTTTCTCTTTTCTTCTTTTTTTCTCTTTTCTTTTTTTTTCTTCTTTTTTCATATTTTTTTTCTTTTTTTTAATACTTTTTTCGAGTAAACATTCTTAATACTTCCTATTGATTAGTACTATAACAATTACAAATATAAAGAAATACCTACTACGCCGGATCGTCTCGCAAATTAACATCAGGGTTGATTGAATCAAAAAGAATAGGTCCAATACTGTTTTCTACGGGAACCATCCCCCCGCCCCTCTCATTGCCCACGCTCATATGTGTAATGTATGAGGCCCAACCCCCCAAAACCCACACTCACGCTCATCCAGACGAGGCTTTGCCTCTATCACTTTTGCACTTATGCCAAGCTAAGGTCTCGAAATGCATTAATCGCACAAGTTCTAACGGAGAATAACCAATCTATCACCAATCTTCACTCTCCCAAAAAACAAGTGGATATGGACATGTTATGCAGGTTATTGTATCGAAAGCATGCTAACCTTGACTAGAATACTACACAACCTTGTTTTTAAAACAACTAAGCAAACTTGAATTTAAGGGAATTGTGACCATGAAAAGGGATCAAAACTTTACCCCGCCATCTTACCACTTTCCGGTTTTCTAATAAAAAATTATTTTTCTTAAATTTTTTTTCTTTTTATAATTTTTTTTTTGTAAAACCAAAAACTTCCCAATCCCTACACTTGGGATACATTGTACCCAATGTATGGTTTTGAGAAAATAAAAACAAAGATACTACTAATTAAAAGCACCACTTCTTTTCATGAAAAACCCATGTTGTCCCTAACATAGTGTCGAAGAGAAATCCATAAGAATTTCCCCACACTTGGTTTTTGCTAAGATGGTAACTTAAAATAGCATTAATAACAAACAACCTAGAAATTATAAAGCAAAATAAAAATAAAAATATACAAAATGTACAATTACCACCTTTTTGAAACTTTTATGACATTCAAGGTGGGTGACTGGCACACTCCCGTACAACCTTCTCATTATAAGCACTCTCTTTTTCAAGCAACTGTTGCCAGTCTTCCGGCAAACCAGGGTCGGGCCCGAACATCCTCATCCTCCACCCTGGACCATTTAGGTTAGGTGGATGTCTCACTTTCGTCTTCCTTGGTCAGCCCTTTCTACCACCTTCTCACTCTGTTGATGCTCAACTTCTTTCTTCTCAACTGACCTGTCAATCACAAAACACTCCATTTTCGTGTGATCCTTGCTCAAGGATACACACTTGTTAACAAAATCCGCCTTCAGGCTTTCCTTATCAAGAAAAGGGTCAGTAGTATTTTCAAATAATAATAGCTGTTTATTACGATTCCCACATTTAATTCCTAGTGTCCCCTTAGCACAATCAATTACAGCAAGTGAAGTGGTGAGGAAGGGTATACCCAATATGACTGTGGGTTGCGTATTAGTTACATTTTTAGCATAATCAAGTACTAAAAAGTCAACTGAGTAACAGAAATCCTCCACATGTACCATCACATTATATATCATGCCTCGGGGAAGTGTATGGATTTGATCCGCTAAAACCACGGTGGTGTTTGCTTTTTGTAGCGGACCAAACTCATACTGATCATATAAACTACCGGGCATGATACTAACACAAGCTCCAAGATCTAGCAGTGCCCGATCAGTTTTAAATTCACCAATTTGGATTGATAAAAGGAGCACTCCTGGGTCTTGAAGTTTACTCGAGATAATATTATTATTAACCCTCTCATCCCTTATTTTGGTTAATTTTTCATTTAAACATTTATCAAAAGAAAAATTTTCACAAAAAGATATTTCATTCGGTTGTAATTCAGATTTATTTTGAAAAATTGTTTCATGATTACCCACATTTTCAATCTCATCGCTAATATCTTCCACCACCCCCTCAACAAACTGTGGTATTGGATCAACTTGAACACTAGAAATTCCAAACTTAGGTAAAAGACTTACCGCATTGATATGCACGTTGTTCCCCTTCTTTAAGCTCAAGCTGTTTTTCTTCAAATTCTCAACATCGGTTGCAAGTTGACCCATTTGAATGGTCAACGACTGAATGGCTTTGTCACGGACTTCATCCTTTTGCATGCGCACTTCATCAAGTTGATTTCTCCTTTGCATGTCTTGTTGTATCATCTTAAGCATATCCATGACTTCATTCCCACTTGAAGAACTTTGACCCGAAGACCCACTTTGAGCATTCCCCTGATTAAAATATCGTTGACGAGAAACAAAATGTGTTTGAGAAGTCCCTTGAAAATTAGGATTGAGTTGAGTCGATTAGTTTCCATAACGGAAATTTGGATGATTTCTCAACCCGGGGTGGTAAGTGTTTGAGTTCATGTTGAAATTCCAATTACCACCCCCTTGACCTTGAAGTGCATTTACCTCTTCAACTTGTGCTTGCCATACCGTACACACATCAGCCACATGACCCATCTCGTTACAATTTGTACAAACATCAATTCTTTGATTAATATTTTGTACCCCCACATCTTCCACGGCATGAACTGGCGGTCTTCCAATTGCCGGTCTTGCTCTTCTTGCAGTTTGAGCCTTTCTCTTCGATGTGACTGACATTTGTTCCAAAAATGCCCAATCGTCTTGTTCATAATTGGTACCGAACGTACCATTTGTGATTGACATCAAATCCCTTTCATCTTCCGCATTCAACCCTTCATGAAAAGCATTCAATAACTCCCAAAGAGCTATACCATGTTGTGGACAATTCTTGATCATCTATTAAACTTCTCAAATGCTTCATGAAACATTTCACTCGATTGTTGTTGGAAAGACCTCAAACTTCGTCTCGCATCATTATTCTTTTGGGCCGTGTAAAACTCTTCTAAGAACCTTTGTTGCATCTCGGCCCAAGTGTAAATCGATGCGGATGGCAATGTGTAAAACCATCTCTTCGCCTTATCCTCCAACGAAAATTGAAATAAAACCATTTTCACCTCATCCGGTGAGAAACCTTGACCTCCGATTGTGTTGCAAATAGAATCATATGCCTCCAAGTGAAAATAGGGTTCTTCCGTTGCTAGACCCTTGTATTTTGGTAAACTTTGGAGTGCATTAGTTCTCACCTCAAACGTTATTCCATTTTGGTTTTGAGGAATAACCACCGAAGATGGGTTGTTGGTGATGACCGGTCTAAAATGAGCTTCAATTCCTCTAACCATCTCCCTTGCATGCCTTTTTGGTACCCCCAATGGTACTCTCGGTTGACCCATTTGTCGGTAAACGGGCCTTTGTTGCATATTTTGTTGAACTTGCGGTTGGGGATTTGGTTGTTGGAATTGAGGTTGTTGATAATGCGGTTGTTGTGGAACTTGTTGCAATGGTTGTGGTTGTTATACTTGATTGACATTCCGGCCACCCCATTGTTGCACTTGTTGTTGCGGTTGAAATTCGGATCCATACCCAAACTACCCTTGAATCCACAACTGAATCCCATCAACCCCGCTTGAATATCCTTCTTCGAAATCTTCATATCCTTCATTTCCATCACCATACAGTGGCCCACCAAACAAATGCGGGCCCGATCTTTGACCACGTGAAGTATGAATTATAGGTGGGTCTTGGGTAAATATGTATGGTTGTTGATAATGTGGATTTTGTTGAGATTGGAAGGATGCTTGTTGTGGTGAGTTTGGTGATTGTCCTTGAATAGGCATGAAATTTGTCAAGGGGTGGGAGGTTAACTGGTGGCTGAAAGCTAAACGCAGCTGAAGTAAGTTCACTTGTGGAATTGTTAGTGGTAATGGGTACAGTAGATAGTGGGTTTGGGGAATTAATGGGTGGTGGCATCGGCGGTACCGTTTGTTCCGAAGCCATGATTGTGGTGTCAGTTGTTTGACTTTTTGTGCTAGGCGACCCAATAACCTTGTTTTCCCTTTGCAAAATCCGGTTCTGACGAAAGGTTCTCTCGATTTTAGGATCAGACGCTAATGGTGATGAAGACCGAGAGCGTCTTGTATGCATATACCTGTAAGTACCTGCACACTAGCACAACCCACGTAAAACTGACAATAACAATTTAAACAAAAACTACAAAAATAACACACATTGCGCACTACTCCCGGGCAACGGCGCCAAAATTTGACGTGAGGTCGAAGACTCACACAAAAATAAACCAAATACTACTAAATAGATAGCGGTAAGTGGGTATCGAACACGAGGAGTTTGTGGAAAATGTGTTAATAAGTAGCTTAAGAATTAAACTAATATAAATGCAAAAAATGAAACAAAGTAATTTCCAAATTGGTTTTGATTTGATTTTGTGAACTAAAATAAGCTAAACGAAAGTTGTAAACGATTTATTAAACAAGTATTCCTCTTGGAGTTCGGGTTATTACGCAACACTCATGTTAAAGTTCAATGGATAAATCACAATATCTTGATTTTGTGTAAATGTAATTGTTTGTGATTAATCAAGAACTAAGTACTCGGGTTCTGACGGGTGGATTGTAGCACCACCCTTAAGTGTAGTATTTCTCGTTAAAAACGTGTGCGTTTATGTTTAATTCACGAATTTGGATTACAACACTTTGTTGTGTGTTTGTAGGTACAAGGGCTAAAAATGGCGATTCAAGTGAGTTATGATGGAGAGGAGCAAAGAACTCGAGAGTTGGTGATGGAAGTCAACAAGTCAAAGAAGAAACAAGGATTTTAGGGCTGAGGCTACCGTAGCTTACGGTAGCCACCGTAAGCTACGGTAGGGTTCCAGCGTAGCGGCCTGGCATAAACAGATTGAGGCTGGCGTAGTGACTTTCAAAGCCACCGTAAGCTACGGTGGCCACCGTAGCTTACGGTGGACCCTGACGCAGAAATTGTAACTGCCATTTAAGGCCGTTTTGGGATGACATTTGGGTATCTTTTTCATTATTTTTTATTAGAGACACTTGGGGAGGCGATTTGGAGGAGCTATAACTCAATTTTGAGTTGTTTAAACATTGGAGACTTTTTTTTAATTCATATGCACATTGTAGTCGAAGGGATGATGACCCGAATCATGCTCGGCTAATTTCCTTTGTGTTTTCCCTCGGATTGTAAGGTTTCATATTGTTTGTTGATTGAATGTTTATGCTATTGCTGAGATCGTAATCTTGTATTATTTATTTCATAATTATGATGTCTATGTATTGATTGATAAGTTGTTAGTTTGTTTAATTCGTGTTCTAAACCGTCAGTTCTTGGTGCTATAGGCAATCGGGATTAATCGGGTGGAATTCGGGGTTGGATAATCTAATTGATTTTGAGTGATAACCTTGCAATTGTTAATCCAAGTACTTAGTCCTCAATTATCACAATCATTTGCATATTCATGAATTATGTTTTATAGTTCGTCTCAGACTAAACTTTTACATTAACATTCATTGAAACCTGAAACCGAGGGAAAGCATATCCTCTCATCTTTGATTAAAAAACCGTGTTAAGTGTTTTAGTTAATTTTCGTTATTCAAACAAAACAATCAAAACTTTGAAATTTTATTTTCTTTATTTAGTTTAAATTTAGTTAATCTATAAAACTACTTCTTAACACATCTTCCACAACTCCCTGTGTTCGATACCCATTTGCCGCTATCTATTTAGTTGAAATTGGTTTATTTTTGCGCGAGTCTTCGACCTCGTGTCAAATTTTGGCGCCGTTGCAGGGGAGTAGTGTGCAACGTTTGTTATTTTTTTGTAGTTTTTGTTTAATTGTTTATTGTCAGTTTTACGCGGGTTGTGCTATTGTGCAGGTACTTACAGGTAGATGCATACAAGATGCTCTCGGTCTTCATCACCGTTAGCGTTTGATCCTGAAATCGAGAGAACCTTTCGTCAGAACCGGATTTTGCAAAGGGAAAACAAGGTTATTGGGTCGTCTAGCACAAAAAGTCGAACAACTGACACCACAATCATGGCTTCGGATCAAACCGTACCGCCGATGCCACCACCCATTAATTCACCAAACCCACCATCTACCGTACCCATTACCACCACCAATTCCACAAGTGAACCTACTTCAGCTGTGTTTAGCTTTCAGCCACCCGTTAACCTCCCACCCTTGACAAATTTCATGCCTATTCAAGGACAATCATCAAACTCACCACAACAATCATCCTTCCAATCTCAACGAAATCCACCATATCAACAACCATACACGTTTACCCAAGACCCACCCATAATCCATACTTCACCGGGTCAAAGATCGGGCCCGCATTTGTTTGGTGGGCCACGGTATGGTGATGGCAATGAAGGGTATGAAGAGTTTGAAGAAGGTTATTCAAGTGGGGTTGATGGGAGTCAGTTGAGGATTCAAGGGCAGTTCGGGTATGGATCCGACTTTCAACCGCAACAACAAGTGCAACAATGGGGTGGACCACATGTCAATCAAGTACAACAACCACAACCATTGCAACAAGTTCCACAACAACCGCATTATCAACAACCTCAATTTCAACAACCAAATCCCCAACTGCAAGTTCAACAAAATATGCAACAACGGCCTGTTTACCGACAAATGGGTCAACCAAGAGTAACCTTGGGGTACCAAGAAGACATGCAAGGGAAATGGTTAGGGGAATAGAGGCTCATTTTCGACTGATCATCACCAATAACCTATCTCTGGTGGTTATTCCTCAAAACCAAAATGGAAGAACGTTTGAGGTGAGAACTAATGCACTCCAAAGTTTACCAAAGTACAAGGGTCTTGCATCGGCAGAACCCTACTTTCATTTGGAGGCATATGACTCTATTTGCAACACGATAGGGGGTCAAGGTTTTACACCGGATGAGGTTAAATTGGTTTTATTTCAATTCTTGTTGGAGGACAAGGAAAAAAGTTGGTTTTACACATTGCCATCCGCATCGATTTATACTTGGGCCGAGATGCAACAAAGGTTTTTAGAAGAGTTTTATACGGCTCAAAAGACAAATGATGCGAGACGAAGTTTGAGGTCTTTTCAACAACAATCGGGCGAAATGTTTCATGAAGCATTTGAGAGGTTTAACATGATGATCAAGAATTGTCCTCATCATGGTATAGCTCTTTGGGAGTTGTTGAATGCTTTTCATGAAGGGTTAAATGCGGAAGATGAGAGGGATTTGATGTCAATCACTATTGGTACTTTTGGTACCAATTATGAACAAGATGATTGGGCATTTTTGGAGCAAATGTCGGTCATATCAAAGAGAAAGGCTCAAACTGCTAGAAGAGCAAGACCGGCAATTGGAAGACCACAAGTTCATGCCGTGGAAGATGTGGGGGTACAAACCACTAATCAAAGAATTGATGTTTGTACCAATTGTAATGAGTTGGATCATGGGGCTAATGTGTGTACGGTAGGTCAAGCACAAGTTGAAGAGGTGCATGTACTTCAAGGTCAAGGGGGGTGGTAATCGGAATTTCAACATGAACTCAAACACTTACCACCCCGAGTTGAGAAATCATCCAAATTTCCGTTATGGAAATCAAGCAACTCAACTCAATCCGAATTTCCAAGGAACTTCTCAAACCACCTTTATCCCTCGTCAACAGTACTTCAACCAAGGCAATCAAAATAAATTTCAAGGAACGGGTGGTAATCAAGGTGGGTCTTAGGGCCAAAGTTCATCAAGTGGGAATGAAGTGATGGACATGCTTAAGATGATGCAACAAGAGATGCAAAAGAGGAATCAATTGGATGAAGCTCGTATACAAAAGGATGAAATGCATGACAAGGCCATCCAATCGTTGACAACTCAAATGGGCCAACTTGCAACCGAGGTATCTAACTTGAAGAAGAACAAAGGTCAACTCCCGAGCGACACCAAGGTGAACCCTACTCACAATACTTCTCACAATGTGCCGATTAGTCAGGTAAGTGTTTTAAGAAGTGGTAAAGAATTTAAAATCAATACCACACCGGAATTAATTGAAGGTGTGGTAGAGGGTGTGATGGGGGTAGAAAGTGAAGATGAATAAGCTTCACCCATTCAACCCCCTAAACCATCCACGTTTTCTAACAAAGATTCAGATCAAAATGAACTTTTAAAGGATAAAAGCAAGGAAGTGGGAGAGGTTCCAATTCCATTTCCTTCTGCCTTGATCGATCCGGGTAAGAAAAACGTGATTTTAAAACAGGGTCCTCAAAAAGAGTAAATGTGGGAAGTGTTTAAACAGGTTAAAGTGAATTTACCTTTACTTGAAGCAATAAAACAAGTACCCACTTATGCAAAATTTTTAAAAGAATTATGCACTCAAAAGAGGCAACAAAAAGTGCCTAAGCGGGTAGACTTAACCGAGCGGGTAAGTGCGGTGTTAAAAGGAGACCTTCTTCCTATGTTTCAAGATCCGGGAACACCCTTAATTAACATTCAAGTGGGTGATTTTCAAATGTCTAGGGCGTTATTGGATCTGGGGCCGGAGTGAGTATTCTCCCAAGGGGTTTATATGACCAATACGACTTTGGTCCTTTGAAACGTTTGGAGACCACGGTTGTATTGGCCGATTTATCTCATAAACTTCCCCGTGGAATCGTACGGGATGTAATTGTGAAGGTAGAGGATTTTTATTATCCTGTGGATTTTTTTGGTGTTGGATTATTCAATGGGTGACTCAAGTCAACAACAAAATGTTATCTTGGGTCGACCATTTTTGAACATGGCCCATGCAATCATTGATTGTAGATATGATACCGTTGACATGGCTTTTGGCAACCTGAAAATGCGTTTAAATGTTTTTACTAATGTTGCTAATTCTTTGAGTGGTGAAGAATGTTTTTTGGCAGATGTGGTGAATCATTGCAATCCTCATGAATATGATGAGGATTGTGTAGAGGCTTGTCTTTTTGATGATTCTGAACAGGTACACATTTGTGCTTTGCGGATGGAAGAACAAAAACAGAATGTACTAGCTCTACAAGAGGGAAGACCACCATGGACACAACAATGGGAGAGTTTGCCAAAGGGAATCAATTCGGATACAAAACCATCTTTGGAGTGTCCACCAAAGATGGAGTTGAAGGAGCTCCCAAGTCACTTGAAGTATGTGTTTTTAGGGGAGAATGAAACATTTCCGGCTATCATTGCTGCGAATTTGGAGCAAGAGCGGGCATTAGTGAAGGTGTTGGAAGCACATAAAGAGGCTATTGGATGGACGCTTGCAGATATAAAAGGTATTAGTCCTTCTATTGTTATGCATAAAATAATTACAGATGAGGAGGCTAAACCAACAAGGGAGACTCAAAGGAGATTGAACCCAAATTTGCGGGAAGTGGTGAAAAAAGAGGTAATCAAGTGGTTGGATGCGGGGATTATTTATCCTATTTCAGACAGCTCATTGGTGAGCCCAACACAGGTAGTGCCCAAGAAAGCCGACATCCAGGTAATAAAAGATGATAACGGTGAACAAATCGCCACCCGACCGGTAACCGGGTGCCGAGTGTGCATTGATTATAGAAAATTGAATACCGCCACCTCAAAAGACCATTTTCCATTACCATTCATTGATCAAATAATTGAAAAACTTTCGGGTCAAAAATATTATTGTTTTTTGGATGGGTATTCGGGTTATAATCAAATTGCAATTCATCCCGATGACCAACACAAAACCACTTTTACTTGTCCATATGGCACCTTCACTTTTAGACGGATGTCATTTGGATTGTGTAATGCCCCGGCTACTTTTCAAAGATGCATGATGAGCATATTTTCAGACATGGTCGGGGATTCACTTGAGGTTTTTATGGATGACATTTCTATTTTTGGTTCAACTTTTGAGTCTTGTCTCAATGATTTAGAAAAAGTTTTAAAACGTTGTGTTGAGACAAACTTGGTGTTAAGTTGGGAGAAAAGTCATTTCATGGTACAAGAAGGTATTGTGTTGGGTCATGTGGTTTCAAGTAGGGGGATGGAAGTTGATCAAGCAAAAATTAGAGTAATATCAACTTTGCCACCCCCGAAAAATGTCAAAGGGGTGAGATCATTTTTGGGACATGCTGGGTTCTATAGAAGATTTATTAAAGGTTTTAGTGCAATTTCAAAACCTTTATGTAATCTTCTGTTGAAGGATGTTCCTTTTGAGTTTACTAATGAGTGTTTGCAAGCATTTGACAGTTTGAAGGGGAAGTTAGTGCAAGCACCAATCCTACAATCACCGGATTGGTCAAAGCCGTTCGAGATTATGTGTGATGCTAGTGATATCATAGTAGGAGCGGTTTTGGGTCAAAGAGTGGACAAAAAGCCGATGGTGATCTATTATGCAAGCAAAACTTTATCCGAGGCACAATTGAATTACACCACCACCGAAAAGGAGTTGCTTGCGGTGGTGTATGCCTTAGATAAGTTTCGCTCATATATTTGGGAAGTAAAGTTGTGGTGTACTCGGATCATAGTGCGGTGCGTTATTTGATGGAAAAGAAGATGTGAAGCCGCGTTTGATTCGTTGGGTGTTGTTGTTACAAGAATTTGACCTCGAACCGTGACAAGAAGGGTTGTGAGAATGTAGTTGCGGATCATTTGTCGCGAATTACCCTTGAGGGTGTTGATGATCCGAAATAAATAAATGAGAAATTTCCGGATGAACAGTTGCTTGTTGTTTCAACCGCCCCGTGGTATGCTCATTATGTCAACTATTTGGCCATGGGGGCAATTTCAGAATTTTGGTCAAAGAAGAAAAGGCAACAATTCACAGCTCAAGTTAAACAATACATTTGGGATGAACCGGACCTCTTCAAGATTGGAGCAGACCAAGTAATGAGAAGATGTGTACCCGAGAATGAAGTACAAGAGATTTTGAAACATGCCTATTCATCGGCGTGTGGTGGCCATTTTAGTGGTTCTAAAACGGGGTACAAGGTACTTATAGTGGATTCTATTGGCCAACAATTTTTAAAGATGCCAATGAATATGCAAGGCAATGTTTAAATTGTCAAAGAATGGGGGGGGGGGGTATATCGAAGAGAAACGAAATGCCTCTACAACCTATTTTGGTTGTTGACATTTTTGATGTATGGGGCATAGACTTCATGGGCCCATTTCCAAACTCATGTGGGTATCTCTATATTCTTGTTGCGGTTGATTATGTGTCAAAGTGGGTAGAAGCGGTTGCAACAAGAACTAATGATTATTCCCTGGTGTGCAAGTTTGTTCAATCCAACATCTTCTCAAGATTCGGGATTCCCCGAATTATCATAAGTGATGGTGGGTCGCATTTTAAGAATTTTGCATTTGGCAAATTGTTGAAACGTTATGGTGTGAATCACTGAATTGCAACGCCTTACCATCCTCAAACAAGTGGCCAAGTTGAAGTGTCGAATCGACAAATCAAAGAAATTTTAATGAAGACGGTGCGGGTTGATAGAAAAGATCGGTCTATTAAGTTGGAGGATGCGTTGTGGGCCTATCGCACGGCTTACAAGACACCGATCGGTACCACCCCTTATCGGTTGGTGTATGGTAAGGGTTGTCATTTTCCGATGGAGTTGGCTCACCGAGCATTATGGGCAATTAAAAATGTGAATTTGGATTACAAGGAAGCTGGTGAGTTAAAAGTTGAAATTGAATGAATTGGAAGAAATCCGGGATGAGGCATATGAATGTGCATCGAATTACAAGGAGAAATTGAAGAGGGTGCATGATGCCAAGATAAGGAAACGGACATTTGAGGTTGGGCAAAAAGTGTGGCTTTATAATTCAAGACTAAAACTGTTTCCCGGGAAACTTAAAAGCAAATGGATGGGCCCGTATGTGATCACAAGAGTTGGGAGGATTGGTGATGTGGAGATTGAAGACATGCAAAGTCAAATTAAACAAGTTGTGAACGGACATCGCCTCAAACCTTATTTGGAAGGAAAGGATTTGAACATGATTGACAAAAATAAGGTGAGTTTTCTTCTAAGCTCACAGGATGGCTCCATTTCGTAAAGGAAAGGCTCAGGTATGTTGTATAAGGTAAATAGTTTTGTTAAACACTTATTTTTAAAAATTATCTTTCTCATGCGAGTGTGTTCGAACCAAGTGTGGGGAAGTTCTTAGGAATTTCTTCACCGTGTTGAGGACAACTCGGGTTTTTCATAGGGGGTAGGGTAATTTTTAGTGGTTTGTAAATAATTGTAGTTAGTTTTAATGATTATTGATTTAAAAAAAAAATTGTATCAGGAGCCACCGTAGCCTACGGTGCCACCGTAAGCTACGGTGGACCTGAAAATCCTACGCCAGCAACAATCTGTTTACGCTGGGTTTCTTACGCCAAGGACCTACCGTAAGTTACGGTAGCCACCGTAGCTTACGGTGGACTCTGAGTGTCAGCGACGGGTTTGTGCAGTGTATATAAAAAAAAAATTCCGAAAATCATAACAAATTCTCATCCATATCTTTTACTTACTTTCTCCTTCTTCACATTCATCCACTATCTTCTTAATCATCTTTCTCTACCAAACCCTAATTCCCAAATCCTATCTTCTTCAAATCTTAACCAAAATCAACGATTTTCGGGTCTACCTTGACTAGATTTTCGCAAGGAATCACATACTTTGCTCGGTTTTCATCTATCTTAAAGTTTTGGGGTTCGATTTTGGACGTTTTTGGTCCGGAAATTGTGAACATCAAGTGGGTTTTGCAAGTGACTAGTGATTAGTGTGATTAGAGTGTTTAATTCGGCTTAAAGGTATGTTTCTCTTCACTCTATTGCTACAAAACTCATTAGTTAAGATTACATGTTGTACATTGCTTACACTTGCTTGTTGAATGTGAGAAAGTTTGATGATAGTTTGAAATTGTGTTGTGGTTGTAAATATGGTATGGAAAATTAAAGTTTGACAAAAGTTGAAAATAGAATATATTCTATGTTTAAACGAAACGCTGTCAAAAATTTTGTGAAAAATGGCTTATGAATTTCATATATTCACAACCGTAGAAACAACCAAGTGTGGGAATGTATATAGAGATGAATACTAACTTGGTTAATGTTTGTCATTGTTTCGATGGGACGTTCTGCTAAGGATAAAGGAAAAGGGATTGCGGGTTCATCTAGCACTTCTGCTGCCGAACAAGCAAAAAAGCGGAGGTTAGAACAACAACAAGAACAGGAAGAAGAGGTGGAGTATGTTAAACCAGATTGGACTCACGGACCACTAACAGATCATGATTTGAGATGGCAACCAGAGTTATTTCACGAGAAAATGAATACTTTAACAAGGAAGTACGACGCGTTTATTTGTGAGAAAGTGGTCCCGGAGCGTGAGTTTGGGCCGTTTGATGTTTTTGATCGATTCAGGGCATTGGGTTGGGAGCAGCCCTTAAGTGTTATGATAGAAATGAGAAGTATGTTTTCATTGATGAAATTGAAGAATGGATGGCAACATTGAGATGTCCTTCATTTAATAAACCTTCGGCGATAAAGCTCATAGGAACTGTTAACAACATTGAGGTCACTATGTCATTTGAAAAATTGAGGCAAATTGCACGATTTGACAGTAAGCCTCAAAGCAACTACGTGTATCCAGATTTTAATGATTTGTATTATCAACCCGACAGGCATCCAACTTGGAGAATGATGTTGGAAGCATTGTTTTTACCCGGCACTTATGATGGGAAGTTATTGAGGAAGAATTTAAAGATTGAGCCAAAGATGTTGCTCATCATTTGTTTACACAATGTCATGCCAAGAAGAGGGGATATGCAAGAAGTTCGGTACCCCAATGTCCCGATTTTATACTCTTTGATGCATGGAGGACCACTTGTTTCGTTCCGGTATCTAGTACTTAAAAATATTTGGATAAAACGGAATAATGTGAGTAGGAAGATTATTCCACACTGTCGGTTGATTACTGCGTTGTTGATGCGGTTTTGTGTTATTGAAGATAACAGATATTGGAGTTGGGAAGAAACACAAGCCGTTTGATGTGAAAAATTTGGGGGTTGGTTGGGAGTACCGAGCAAGTGACAGGTACCATATGTTGAAAAGCGAGGGACACAGATGGAGGGCATTGAAGGTTGATGCTCGACCTTTGCAACCGGGAGAACAAGATGAAAGTGAGAGTGATGATGAAGAGGGAGAGAGTGGAGAGGATGATTATGATGATGAACTGGGTGAGCGGGTTGCGATGGAAAGTGAAGGAGTAGGTGGTAGTTCAAGTGCGCAAGGACGGGGACGGGGAAATGCCTTACCATTTGATTATTCGAGGCAAACATTTGACTCAAATTGGGCACACCATGGCAGCATGCAGGATGTGATAATCAACAACAGGCCAACACATTTCTATAATTGGGCTGAGACTACTCAGACATTATTTGATCACCAAACTTTCATGGGCGCGAGCATGGAACGGGCCCAAAAGCAAATGTATGATCGCCAAGAAGTGTGGAACCGGACCCATGCTTATGCTGAGCAAAGAGAAATTAATCATCGGTATGAGGATGACCGTCAAAGGAGAATGCATGAAGCATAACATTCTGGTCAACCTGTGGTGGCTGACCCATCGATCGTCGACTACACCACATTGCCACCATATGACGGTACGGTGAATTATCCCATGCCTCCATTGCACCATTTCGAATGGGTGAACCCGCATCAAGCTCAAGGAGAAGGTCAAGCTGGGGGAGAGGATCAGGGGGCGTTTGGTTTCGGCGAATTCACGAACGTGATGACGTCCATCTTTGGACCACCGCAACCATGTTACTATTGAGCTGCGTCAGCGGCAAATCAGGTGTCCTCTTGTACATTTTTGTATTATATTTTTCTGTTTATGTTTGGGTTTTGGGAGGTTGGGTGGAGTAATGACAAGTAGGAATTTAAGGGTCGTGCTTGTGGTGGTGTTTTTGTTATCCTAAAAACCCTACATTGAGGACAATGTATCTCAAGTGTGGGAAGGAGGGATGAAAATGAAAATTAAAAAAAAAAACAAAAAAAAAAACAAACAATTTTTGAACGAAAAAACACCGGAAAAGTGGTAAGATTGTCGGGGCAAAGTTTTGGTTCCCTTTCATGGTCATAATTCCCCAAAAATCAAGTTTGCTTAGTTATATTAAAAAAGTGTGGTCGAGTAGTATTCTAGGCAAGGTTAGCATGCTTTTGGTTTATCCAATCACATAACATGCCACAGTCACTTGGGTATTGGGAAAACGAAGTGCGGTGACGGAATGGTTATTCTCCGTTAGAACTTGTGCCATCAATACATTTCAAGACCTTAGCTTGGCACAAATGCAAAAGTGATTGAGGCACTTAGGTTAAAACCTCGTCTTGGATGAGTGTGAGTGTGGGTTTTGAGGGCTGGGCCTCATAAATTACATACATGAGTGTGGATAATGAGAGGGGGGGGGGGGTTGGTTCCTTTAGAAAACTTTATTGGACCTATTCTTTTTATTTGATCAAACCCCGAAGTAACTGTGAGAAGATCCGTCTTAGTAGGTTGTTCTTTGTAATTGTAGTTGTTTTGTTAGTAATAAATAAAGAGTATTATTTAATTGTTTATGCAAGTTATTATGTCAAAAAAAAAGAGAGGAAAAGTCGAGGCAATGTTCAAAGCCTTGTGGTTCGAGTTTGTTACGAAAGCTGTTATGTAGATAGTGGTATGTTTTATTGTTTAATTTAGTTTTGATGTAACAAGCCGGATCGGATCATTTGAGCCACTTTTAATATCCCCATTCCATACGTTTACCCCTAGCCTCATTACAACCCGTTTAAGACCTCTTGATTTGCTTTTATGTTAAAGCACGATTAGGTGGAGATTTGACGGTGGTACAAGCGTATGCAAGGAGAATTAAGTATGATTGTGATATTTGCAACGGTCACCGATAAGTGAGTTAATGAGTGACGGTGCGTTATGTGCGAGTAAAGACCAAAAGCATGTTAAGGTAGACTAGAATTCTATGTTTTAAAATGTAATGTCAAGTAAACTAGTGCAAACCTCTGATTATGTGGGAATAAGGTATGACTCAGGACCTTAACTGAGCCGGGCTTGTGGTTTGTGTGGAGGTGGTGTTCTAAAAACCATTGGTTTGATGAGTTGCTTGAGGGCAAACATCATTGAAGTGTGGGAATGTGACGGGTGGATTGTAGCACCACCCTTAAGTGTAGTATTTCTCGTTAAAAACGTGTGCGTTTATGTTTAATTCACGAATTTGGATTACTACACTTTGTCGTGTGTTTGTAGGTACAAGGGCTAAAAATGGCGATTCAAGTGAGCTATGATGGAGAGGAGCAAAGAACTCGAGAGTTGGTGATGGAAGTTAACAAGTCAAAGAAGAAACAAGGATTTTAGGGCTGAGGCTACCGTAGCTTACGGTAGCCATCGTAAGCTACGGTAGGGTTCCAGCGTAGCGGCCTGGTGTAAACAGATTGAGGCAGGCGTAGTGAATTTCAAAGCCACCGTAAGCTACGGTGGCCACCGTAGCTTACGGTGGACCCTGACGCAGAAATTGTAACTGCCATTTAAGGCCGTTTTGGGATGACTTTTGGGTATTTTTTTCATTGTTTTTTATTAGAGACACTTGGGGAGGCGATTTGGAGGAGCTATAACTCAATTTTGAGTTGCTTAAACACTGGAGACTTGTTTTTGATTCATATGCACATTGTAACCGAAGGGATGATGACCCGAATCATGCTCGGCTAATTTCCTTTGTGTTTTCCCTCGGATTGTAAGGTTTCATATTGTTTGTTGATTGAATGTTTATACAATTGCGGAGATGGTAATCTAGTATTATTGATTTCATAATTATGATGTCTATGTATTGATTGATAAGTTGTTAGTTTGTTTAATTCGTATTCTAAACCGTCAGTTCTTGGTGCTATACAATCGGGATTAATCGGGTGGAATTCGGGGTTGGATAATCTAATTGATTTTGAGTGATAACCTTGCAATTGTTAATCCAAGTACTTAGTCCTCAATTATCACAATCATTGGCATATTCATGAATTATGTTTTATAGTTCGACTCAGACTAAACGTTTACATTAACATTCATTGAAACCTGAAACCGAAGGAAAGCATATCCTCTCATCTTTGATTAAAAAACCGTGTTAAGTGTTTTAGTTAATTTTCGTTAATCAAACAAAACAATCAAAACTTTGAAATTTTATTTTCTTTATTTAGTTTAAATTTAGTTAATCTATAAAACTACTTCTTAACACATATTCCACAACTCCCTGTGTTCGATACCCATTTGCCGCTATCTATTTAGTTGTAAATGGTTTATTTTTGTGCGAGTCTTCGACCTCGTGTCAGGTTCCTAGAACGCAAGGTTGTTACTTGGTAATCAATCAATATGTTTAACCCTAATTCATTCCACTAAATCTCAATTGTCAACGACACCAAGAACGCATAGATTGACATTAGGTTTAAACGATATGGACAATTTACAAACAATCACATAAACATCATGATTATACTAACATAAACAATTAGACAATCAATCCAAGTTCAAGAACAATTAACATAAAGTGCATTGTAAATACCCTTACATCCAAGAGAAATACCAAAGAAATTAGCCACACATGGTTTGGTTGATCATCATTGCTTCAATTGTCTTGTTCATACGAATCAAACACACAAACTAATGATTGTAATCACCAAAAACAAGGTCTTGGACTCCAGAAATCGCCCTAGGGTCGTCCCAATTGAAAGATATCTGAAAAGACACCCAAAAACGGCCTAAAAAGTGGCCCAAACTCAGCTGTTATGAGTCAGACCGTGGGCCACGGTCAAGTTACGGTGCCCGGAATGCACAGTATGGTGTATTATGTTGATTTTAGTGCCAGTTTGACCGTGGTCCACGGTCTTGGTGGAGCTCTTCCTCAATTTCTTGTTTTCTTCATATCTTTTTCGTTTCAACTCCGTTTTCTTCGCCGTTCTCGCCCACGTTCTCGTAATTTCATCCTCTACCTCCTCATACCTGCAAACATATGAGTAACCATAGTCAACTAATTCCATGAAATTAAGTTGGTTAAGCCAATGCATTTATATCTTTTAACTCGCTTAACGGCTTCCCTACGAGTCACTCGTCAGACCTGTTCCAACCGAGCCTGAAAACAATACTGCTGATGCTAAGAGGATTCTTGGCAAACATATCGACGAATCTACAAAAGTCGCCTGTATTATGCTAGCCACCATGTCTTACGAGCTTGTTAAGGGCTTGGAAGATTTTGGTGCCTATGAGATGCTTGAGCAACTCAAGGGCATGTTCCAGAAACAAGCTCGTCAAGAACGCTATGACACCATGAAATAGCTCATCAGCTGCAGAATGGAACAGGGATCACCTATTAGTGCGCATGTCGTCAAGATGAAAGGGTACATCGAACAACTAAGAAACTTGATTATCTTCTATCAGATGAAATGGCAGCGGATTTCATCCTAAACCGTCTTCCCAGCTCTTACTACCAGTTCGTAATGAATTTCAATATGAATGGCTGGGTGAAGACAGTGCCGGAGCTTCATGGAATGCTCAAGACGGCTGAGATGAATATTCCTGCTAAAAACAATCAAGTTCTCATGGTTCGATCTACTGGTGTTGTCAAGCCTAAACCCAAGAACCGGGGTAATAATGGTAAAGGCAAGAAGAAGGTTACTTTTGCTGCCAGATCTGCCACCAACACTATCAAGGGTGTTGCAAAGGTATCACCACCGCCTCCTAAGGAGCGCCAGTGCTACAAGTGCAATAAAATGGGACACTGGAAGCGTAACTGTCCAGACTACCTTACTGAGCTGAAAAGGCAGAGGAACAATGGTGAAAGCTCCTCTAAAGGTATTTCCATTTACGTTATTGAACTTTTCACTATTTCTAGCAACACATGGGTATTTGATACCGGATGTGGTTACCACATCATTAATGTCTTGCAGGAGCCTGAATTTGGAAGAAGCTGAAACAAGGCAGCATGGAACTCATCGTTGGGGATGGGAAGAGAGTCCCAGTTCTTGCAACTGGCACATATCGTTTTGCTTGTCTATCTGGCCTTGTGGTTACTTTAAATAACTGTTTTTTTGCACCTGGTTTGACCAGAAACATTATTTCAGTTTCTTTACTATTTGAACAAGGATTTAAGTACGCTTTTAATGGTATTACTATTTCTGCCTACTTGAATGATATATTTTATTTTGAGGCTAAACCTCAAAATGGTATTTATGAGATTGTTGTTCAAATAAACAATAATGTATATAATCTTCTAAATGTATCAGATCTGGCATCACTGATACATTTCTATGGCATTGCAGACTTGGCCACATAAGCAAGGCATGAGTTAAGAGACTCCAATTTGAAGGGATTCTTGAATCCACAGGACCAGACTCTTTTGATGACTGCGAATCCTGCTTAGCTGGCAAACTTGCCAAAGGCTCCTTCACTCATAAGAATGAATGAGCAAAGGATCCGCTAGGAATCATACATACTGATGTATGCGGTCCCTTTAGAACCGTGTCTAGAAATCATGAAAGATACTTCGTTTTGTTTATTGACGATTATAGTTGATATGCTTATGTGTATCTTATGAAACACAAGCATGAAACTTTTGAAAAGTTCAAAGAGTTTCAAAACGAAGTGGAAAACCAACTCGGGAAAACTTAAAATGCTTCAATCAGATCGAGGCGGAGAGTATCTCAGCTCAGAATTTACACATCATCTGAAAGAGCGTGGAATTGTTTCACAGCTTACTCCACCCGGCACACCCCAACACAATGGCGTGAGCGAGAGGAGAAATCGAGCCTTGCTAAACATGGTCCGATCAAAGATGTGTAGAACTAACTTGCCCCACTCCTTTTGGAGCTTTGCCCTTATGACCGCCACCCGCATTGTCAATCTAGCTCCAACTAAAAAGGTAAGCAAAACCCCATATGAGATATGGCATGGACGTAAACCAAATTTGTCTTTCCTTAGAGTATGGGGATGTGATGCTTATGTCACTAGTGATTCTGATGATAAGCTTGATCCTTGCGGCGTAAAAGTTGTTTTCGTCGGATACTATAACCAAAACGGATATTAATTCTTCCATCCTGATACAAATGTGATTTCTATCAAAAGGAAGGACCACTTTCTCCAGAAGGAAATTCTTGATCGAAGAACTTGAGATAATATTGTCGATCTTGAAGAAATTCAATAACCACAAACTACCACTGAGAAAGTTGGAACGTCTGATCAACAAGTTGTTGTTGATACATCGAACATGAACACAAGCGTTTGCAGAAGTAATAGGACTCGCATACCAAAATCTAAATACCTATGGCATCTAGATGGTCCCGAGGTCCTCTTAGTAGCCGAGTCAAGAAACGAACCTACTAATTACAAATTTGTTATCTTAGATCCGAAATCTGAGAAATGGCAAGATGCTATAAACACCAAGATGCAATCTATGCGTGACAATCAAGTCTGGAACTTGGTGGAGCTACCCCCCGAGTGTCGGGCATTAGGGAGCAAGCGGATTTTCAAGAAGACCGACATGCATGTAAATGCACAGACTTATAAAGCACGGCTAGTTGCAAAAGGTTTTACTCAAACTCAAGGTATTGACTATGATGAAACCTTCTCGCCTGTTGTTATGACTAAGTCGATAAGAATATTACTTACCGTAGCAGTGTATTATGACTACGAGATATGCCAAATGGATGTCGAAACTGCTTTTCTTAATGGACACCTTTTTGAAGATGTCTATATGGTTCAGCCTGAAGATTTTTTCGATCCTAAATATCCTAACAGGGTGTGCAAACTGAATAAGTCCATTTATGGACTTAAACAGGCATCTCGCAGCTGGAATCTTCATTATGATGAGAAAATCAAAGATTTTGGTTTTATCAAAAATGAAGATCAGCCTTATGTTTACAGAAAGGCTAGTGGGAGCACTATATCATTCCTCCTGCATGTGGATGATATACATTGGAAACAACATGCCTATGCTTAAGGAAGTTAAGAACTGTTTGGGATCTTGTTTTGCAATGAAAGATCTTGGTGAAGCTGCTTATATTCTAGGAATCAAGATCTACCGAGATAGGTCTAAGCGGCTTCTAGGGCTGAGTCAAAGTACATACATAGACAACGTAGTGGCACACTTCTCAATGGATAACTCCAAGAAAGGAGCTCTCCTCATGGCTAAAGGAACCGTGTTGAACAAATCGCAATCTCCGGTAACGGACATTGAAACTAAGCACATGCAAGCAATTCCATATGCTTCAGCGATTGGTTCTATCATGTATGCAATGTTATGTACTAGAACTGACGTCTCGTATGCGCTGAGCATGACTAGTCGTTTTCAGCAGAACCCTGGCATTGCCCACTAGACTGCTGTGAAGAACATTCTGAGGTACCTGAAAAGGACCAAGGACATGTTCTTAGTGTTTGGAGGAGTGGAAGAAGAGCTCAATATAAGGTGTTACATTGATGCTAGCTTCCAGAATGACCAAGATGTTTCTTGCTCACAATCTGCTTGGATGAAGAAATTCATAGCCCAACTCGATCTGGTTCCAAGTTTTCAGAAACCGATCGGCCTAATCTGTGATAACACAGGAGCCATTGCTCAAGCCAAAGAGCTCAGATCTCATCACAGGGCCAAGCACATTCTAAGTAAGTCCCACCTTATTCGGGAAATAATGGAACGAGGAAGCATCATAATAAGCAAAGTGGACATAGATCAAAACCTAGCTGACTCGTTGACTAAATCGATGACTTAGGACAAGCATGGTTATCACAGGGATGCTATCTCTTAGATTAGCTAGTAGTTTGTTTTGATTTAGTATTTGGATGTGTGAACATTTCAAACAGTTATACTTTTAAGTTCTCTTTTGATTTAATGGTTAAATGCATATGTTGAATAATATAACTGTGTTTGGTTTTAATATGTTTAATCCGTGAATATTATATTCTAAACTATCCGTAGTCGGTCAGACTCGTGGGAACGACTCTGAATTAAGACTATTCTGACTTTGGACTCAAGGAGTTGACTTCTAAACTCACAGACCTCATTATGAATGACGTTGGATGTAACTCACATCAAATCATCTTCATGGATCTTAGTCTTAAGATGTTTTGATACTGGTATACTCATTTAGTATCCTTATAACTGAGATACATATGAGAACTTTCGTTTACTAAAGGCTATTCTTTGATCAGTGTCAATCACTGTCGCGTAACTGCTAGCTATAAAGGCATTGGTTGGGAATAATCTGAAGTTTAGTGGGTTTTGTATGTATTCAAGATGGGATTATGTACTCTTACATGATATGTAATAGCTAGACATCTTGGCGCCCTCGTTGATTCAAACTGGTGAAGTGTGAGGCCTCACCAAAACTTACTGTGTGCTTGATTGGACCACTTTGATTCTAGATCGAGAACTATAATGATTGAACGCCATATGAGATTTAATGTAAGACCCCGAATCCTGGGAATCCTACAGTTGGTAATTATATCCAAAATTCACAAAAATTTAAAACCGAAGCAATTTGTTTTATTCAAACCAATTCAGAGTAATCAACAACGGAAATTAACCAGTATCAAAAACCCCAGAAAACGGGGACATTTTCCCAAAGTTAAAATAAAATAAAATGTTTTGTTTTATTAGAAGTCCTTGACTAGAAATGCCTTCAACCCTCCAAGTAGTCTCCAGCACGTCCAAGCGGTAATCTCCAATCCTCAACCTGTAAATCAATCTAACATACACACAAAGTCAGCTTGAGCTGAGTGAGTTCAAGTTTTTCATAAGTAACATCCAATAAACAATTTAACTCCATAAATATAAAATGTAGGAGAAAATCATAAGTAATTAGATATATAACTCTCCTTGGTCAAGCCATAGATAAGTAAAATAATAAATAACTCTTCTTGATCAAATCATAAGTAATTAAGACTTTAAACAGATTTCTTGACCAAATCATAAGTAATTAAAACATTAAACATCTTTTCTTGATCAAATGCGCAACACGGGTCTCCTCACCCCAGGTCTTCCCCGAGTAATATATTTGACCCAGCCGCGATTTAACAAAACAACAAAATCATGCAACACGAGCCTCCTCACCCCGGGTCATCCACAAGTAATATATTTGACTCGGTCACAGTTTAAAAAAACAAATATCACGCAACACGAGCCTCCTTACCCCGGGTCATCCCCAAGTAATATATTTGACTCGGTCGCGGTTTAACATACCCAAACACGTGATACGGGCCTCCTCACCCCGGGTCTTCCCCAAGTAATATATTTGACCCAACCACGGTTTAACAAAACGGCGGGCCTCCTCACCCCGGGTCTTCCCCAAGTAATATATTTGACCCGCCGGGACATAAACATGCAACACGGGCCTCCTCACCCCGAGTCTTCCCCAAGTAATATATTTAACCCGGTCACAGTTTACCAACACATACACATTCACATACACACTTATAAACATCTAATTCAAACATTCAACCAAACCATATCATCACATTCAATCCATAAATAATGGATAATCTAGGAATCAATATTAGGCCTAATAGTATCCTCGAGCCTAGACCATAAATAATATATATAACCTTAAGGAATATAAGACCATAAATGAGTCTAAAATATCCTAACGCATAAAATATAAATCACACATATTTTCATAAATCCACATATACGAAAGAGGGTATGTAATACCATCCAAATAGTTGTAACAAGTAAAATAAAGTAAAATTGTAATACGGTGTGTATGCTAGCCCAAAACGTAAAAAGATTAAAAAGGGGAATCATGAACTCACCTGACACAAGGTATGATTTCACCACAAGCTAGAGGATCCCTACGTAGCCCCACAACTCAAACTACTGTCGGTTTACATACAATAAACACTATTGACATCAAGATGACTTGTTTATTCTATGAGACGTCTAACATGGTTCGAGTTACCTAAAGCCTCGACCTCATCAAACTCAATCACAACAGCCCCCGGGGCCTTACATTCACCAACACGACCCTTAGATACTCCCGGGAATAATGAATTTCCAAATTACCCCCGGAAGCACTAGGTTGCACCAGCACGCGCGTTTAAGAGTTGTTTAGGAGATTAACATCCAACTCAGGCCCGTGTGGACCCATTATGATAATTTTACAGCCAACAAGTCCACACGACGCTACACGAGTCAAATGGGTCGGTAACTCGCAAGTACAACGCACCAACTATTCAATAAACGCGAATGCGCGTCGTACCGACCCGTTTGAGTAACCGACAACCAATTCAGCCCCAATACTTATAAAAATCATTTTCCAACAGCCCGCACATTAAACCGAAGCTATCCTAACTGAATTGGTCATCACTTACTTTATCCCTCGCGTTAAACGCAACAAATCACCATTCTAGACAACCGAAAACTAGTTTTTCAATCTATCGACAATTGATCATTCAAACGAGCTTCATAGTCCACGATACTCAAGTATAACACATATGACATACCTAGGAAGATGACGGAGCAAAAACTCACTTCAAACAGCCCCGAAAAGAACACAATTGGACAGCCACCGGTTAAACCTAAAATGAACGTGTCGATCAATAACAAGTAAAACGTGTAGATTTTAGCATGCGAAGATGCATTTAATTACATATGATAACCTTTGAAATAAATTATAAATTTTTACCTGACTTTAATAAATGTCTTAGGTTTATAAAAATATTTTTATTATATTTTCCTAGTAGACACAAAAATCATAAAAATTCCTCCAACACAGAAAGGTATGTGCAGCTATTTCAGTGCGCAACAAAATGGTTTTATTTTTATAAAAATCATTACCCAGCCAAATTAAACAATTCCAATTGGGTTTGGTTCCTAACTCAAAATATTAACTTCCAGAAGTGGAACCAACCAATTTTAACTTGTCAAAAAAGAGTTATGATGTCGGGAAGACAGACCGGAATCCGTCATCCCGCATCAGCTTTGACACTCGATCTTATAAAATAAAAAAAAAAACATTCAAATCTCGTCCAAAAATTACGTATTATACCTTTTTGGAAACTAGACTAAAATTAGAACATTATAGAAACAATAATAGATCAAAAACAGTATATTTTCATCGAGTTATAGACCGAACAATAAACGAGTACGAATCTGTCAGAAATCATTATAACCAAAACTCAACCCTAACGACCAATAAGCGCGTTAATATGATCAATTAAGGTGTAAAAGACTCGGGGAATCATGGAACTAACCTTCAATTGAAGTTTCACGCCCTATACTTGGCTGCAAAAAAGAAAAACGATGGTGATTAGGGCTGCCATAGGTCCGATCGGCTGAAGTGAATGGGGAGGGGTTAGGGTTTTTATGTTTTATGTTATAATATAAAATTTTTCATCATAGCCCCTCCAAGTTGAAAGATATGGCGACTTGAAAGAAAAGTTAAGTGAATTTAACGCACCGGAAAGATGGTAAGGTCGCCGAGGAATGCTGAATAACTCCCGAGAAATGTACATACTTTACAAGCTTTAAATCTTTAAACCGAAAATTAACGGGCGTTACATTTAACCTGATCCATGTCTCATTGTTCAATTGGTGTCTCATACAGAAAGGATAGATGATAACGATTACCATAAATTCGTAATCTTGTAATAGTGTATTCCAAGATAGTTTTGGTTAATGAATTTAAAATGTTATAACCTGTTGGGGGCAGCTATGTGTAGCAAGAGCACAGCTGGCTATCAGTATTGAGTAACTTAACCGGAAACCGTCCAAGTGGGAGGCTGTTGGCATTATGGACCGGTTCGGGTAAGTCAATACGGTCAACCGGGTTATAACCCGTGAGAGTTACACCGTGAGGTAACGAACCATAAACCTGCTTAAGTTCATTAACCGGGTTAGACACTTTAACAAGATAAAATTACATGGAATGGGCTTTGGAGCAAGAAATGGACTTATTGGCCCATTGGGTTTATTACTAATTAGATTAGTTAAACCTAATTGAGGGATTATATAAATATAGGATATTTTATAACCTTAATCTTAATCCATAACAAGTCCATCTCTTTCCTTCTCCAACCTAACCGCCGGTCAGCACCATCACCGCCGCTGCTTCATCGCAGTTGCTGCCCTGCCACCCTCGCCCATCCAGCCTCCGCCGCCGGATCCTACACCGCCGTCGGAAACCGCCCAGCCGCAGCTGCTAGGCCGCCGTGCCTCCAGCCACTGCTCGGACCCCACCACCGCTGCCGAGTTGCCGTCGTGTACCGTCACCGTTGGTTGTTGATATCATTGTGTCACATAGCTCGGTTTGTTAGCCTTCGGTGTCTCAACCGATTATTTATTAACCGAGGTAAACTTAAATATATCATTATTTTAATTATATATTTATTGTTTGACTCGTACTCGTATTGTTAGTAACCGGATCTTGTCGGGTTTAGTTTCAGTGCTGATTAATTGTATACTTTCCGCTGCATATAATTATTAATTAATGAGATTAATTATTATTTGCCACGTTTATTGAACTGGTTTTAATAAATAAAATTTTTAATTGATCACTACTGAAACCCAACACATCGTTCTAATTCTGATTAGTAATGTTCATTATGCTTGTGTTTTCAAGAAAAAAAATTGAATTATGTATATCCAACGTGATTATAGGACAAGGACAACAGATGTTTATTAGATGTATTGTGAATAGTTTGTATGAGACGTTGTAATAATAATAACTTAGCATCTTCCTCTCAGCCGTTGGGTTTACAAGTATTTAGTTCTTAACTAATACACTTTCACCTAAACTTTGGTAACGCTCATGTATAAGCATGGGATCTAGCTCGTTTAGTAAAGAAGTTCCAATTTATTCTCAAGCTCGTTATAAACTTTATATGACTTGATCCCAAGTAGCTCACAAGCCAATTCGACTAGTTTACGCCCAACCTTTTAACAAACGATGTTATAGCTTTTAAACCAACTAATAATTAAAAAGATTTATGATTGTTAACATGTATTCATTTCTTGCCAAAACATATGTTGAACATACAAGTAAATATTTCGGCCTAGATTGCATTTGCTAAAACATAGGGGGATCAAGTTCAATTTTGGTTGAACATATGTTCAACGGGACAGTATTTAATCCTTTTTAATTAAATCATACCTTTTTTTTCTTTTATATCTTTATATATGAAGTATTTTATATAAATTCTATTACTAAATGATATCACAAACTGAATATTAGATAAATCATAGTTTGTTATCAAATCTTTATCAAATTTTAGATAAAAATAAACATATCATAATATCATATTCAAATTAATAAACATATTCAAATTTATTCAAAAACTTGAAAAATAAAGTTATCATTTAACTAATGAGATAATAAATAAACAAACAAATAAATAATGAATACAACATTCGTCTTCATGTGAAATACCTACAAATTATTCTCGATCTTTCCATGC
This sequence comes from Bidens hawaiensis, assembly GCF_021521415.1. Classification (NCBI taxonomy): domain Eukaryota; kingdom Viridiplantae; phylum Streptophyta; class Magnoliopsida; order Asterales; family Asteraceae; genus Bidens; species Bidens hawaiensis. Next base: position 2,161,417 of record NW_027491228.1, read on the forward strand.
TATCTCTTGGTATGTCTACTTCTCTTTTCAAGCTTTTTATTATATTCAAGAAACACCCTTTTCATTCTTTACATAAATAAATGGGTCACAATTATGTAAGGTATCTTGTTTACTTTTATGAAACACATATGGGTTCATGATCTTGTTTATATATAGATGTAAACAATCATATTTGTAATTTTTTACCCTAAATCTATCAATTAATATTCTTTCATTCAAAGCTTTTCTTGATTCTTGATTATTCATCCGGTTCTTGTTTTATATAGAACCATCACAAGATGCAGAAGAACCACAATGGTCCAACCACCAACCCAACCATTAGGGTTCTTGATCATGCACCTGCACCCTTCCCATCACCCCCACCCACCACCGGAGTCCCCGCATGTGCTTCGTGCCGCCACCAACGCAAGAAGTGCACCGAAAAATGCGTTCTTGCACCGTTCTTTCCTGCCGATAAAACCCAAGATTTTCAAGCGGTGCATAAGGTGTTTGGTGTTAGCAATGTGACTAAACTGGTTAAGGATTTGAGTCGAGAAGATGCTAAAAAGGCGGTCGACTCGCTTATCTGGGAAGCGAACTGTCGGCTTAAAGATCCGGTGTTGGGACCATTAGGGGAGTTCCAAAGGGTTTCTGAAGAACTTGGGGCTTATAAAACACAATACCAACAAGCTAATATTCATCATCATCATATTAGACAAGTTCCTATTACCCAAGGTACCGTTTTGTATGGTAATAAATCTGCGCAACAGCGTTTGATTCGATGGAATGGTGACAACAATGGGATCAACAATGGTTCCATGTTGGATTATATTCATAGTACTGGGATTGTTGGTGGTGGTATCGATAACTCACGTATGTTTAACTATGGATCTTTGCAAAATGCTGAGAAACTAAAGCAAGAAAGAGAACAGCAAGGTTCTTTGATTCATCCACCTCAACATATGATGAGTGAATTCAGTCCGTTTTACTAGCAAGGTATTTACTTGTTTGCCCTATTTAAAGATTATGGTTTTAAGTAGGGTTCTTTATTATTCTCTCACAAACATGTTAAACCGAACTGATCATCTAAGCAGTTTAAAACTGAACAGAATTACATATTAGTTTTCAGTTTAGTTTAAACCGAAACTAAATTGGCTTTTTTGGTTCCAAAAATTTAAAAACAATTCAAACTGTATAAACCAAGTAACAAATTAATAATGGTTATATATATATATATATGTTTTATCATTCAACTCAATTACAATTTTAATATAATCTTATCTGGCTAGTCCAACTAATTTAATGGGGAAAGTTAACGTACAAATGAGATTAGCGTGCTATTTGTGAGAATCAAGTAGCTAATTATGTAATTACATTAGTAAAGAGTAATTACATAAGCAATTATGTAATTACTCTATTTGATTCTCATAATCAACACGTTGATTTCATTTGTATATGATCAAAACCCTCCATTTAATAACAAACAGTGGTAACAAAAGTTTGTTAGGTTTGGTTGATAGTTTTATTATTCAACTCAATTACAATTTTAACTCAATCTTATCTAGCTAGTCTAAGGGGCTGTTTGGTAGCCTCTTAATGGCCATTAAGAGGCTACCTCTTAATGGTTCATAATCGCTTAATAGTTAAGAAGTAGTCTTAAGTCTGAACGGTTAAGAGGTAACTATTAAGAGATAGTAAAAAAAAAGGTTTTTTAAGGTTTGTTTGATTTGAACTGAATTTGACATATTTTTCCCATTGAAAAAATCTTCAAACGAAATAAACAAAAAAACAAACCTATGATAATAGTATTTGTTATGATTTTTTGGATATAAAACGTTTATATTTACTATAAGACCGAGCGTTATAGGTGTTAGCCTTTCACCTCAGTTTTTGGCACCAGTTAAACCATTTCAGGTATGGATGTGGACTGTGGAGGGTTTTAGTCTTAAAAAGCATTACACACTTTTGAAAGTTTTGTTAATGAAAACCTTTTTTCTCTTACAAGACTGTGACGCAACGACACTATTGATTACTAGCCTAACCCCTCCATAACACCTCTAAGATATGACTGGGTTTTTTTTTAACTATCCTCATTATACTCTTATCAATAATCACACACCATATATACCATATATGAGTCTTAACTCTTTAAGGTTCTTAAAATAGTCACACAAATTTTCTTTTAATTTTTCTTTGCCACCTATTTCAACACAAATTTGTAAATAAAACAGTTAAGCAGTTTTAACGGTTACTAACTGTTTGTTTATACGCAGGTCAGCAAACGACTACGTCCAACAATAACTCCAGTTACTTCATGGCAGCTTGGAACGCTTGGCTTATTGATTACCTTTTTTTTTATCATTTATTTCCTAGTTCTTTTGTTTTGAGTATACAAACGTAATATTGTGTCGTTCTTTAAACATCTTATTATTCCCTTTTCTGCCTAAGAAATATTAATTTGTAAATTACTTAAAAATCTGTTTTTTATTAAGCATTAAATAACTATAATCAAACTATATTTAGCTAGATCCATCTCATAATTAATGATATTCTATAAGTATTGAAAATAAAATTCAAATAACAGTGGAGCTTGAAGAGGAAACTAAATTCAAATAACAATGGAGCCTGAAGAGAAAGAAATATAAACAAAGGAAACCTCAAAATTAGGAAAAGATGTGATAAATAGTTTCAACTATATATCACCTATTAGCTCACCTATTAGCTGGTAACAATTCTAACCAATGAAATATTTATTGACAAAAGACTCACCTTTAAACATGTAATATTTTCTCTCAACGATCCCCGACTAACAAAGGTCATAACGCCATTAGCATGTTGATGTGTGGCATATTTGCTTGTCAAAATCCTCCTTATGTGTGAAATACGTAGCAATCTTCATTTCACAACACCATGGCAATGACCACCACCACCTGCCACTATCACCATCGCCGTCACCACCCCAACCACCACCACTATGGTAGCAGCCAGATCATAGTTGTTTGTTGACACGGTTGTGATCTTAATTTGTCATGTAAATAGCTAAACATACATCAAATTCTTCCACTATCAAATAAAAATTGACAAATCTAACAACGTAATGAACAGATCAAAGAAAATAATCAAACAAATGTCAACGGAAACGATTACCTTTGATGGGACACAATCACCGTTGACGCAAATATGACCGAAAGCACCACGCTTCTCAATGCACGTAGTTTTTATCCCTCTTAAAGCCGCCTTCATCGCTGCCACATATCCGCCAGGGCAGGTGGAATTTTTGGACGATGGTGATGGTGGTGGTAGCGGTGGCTGCCATGGTGGTGCAATACTGCAACGATGGCTATCACATTTTTAACAAATAAGGACGATTTTGACAAACAGGCATGCCACGTTATTAACATGCCAACGAAGTTAGGATTCTTTTAGCCAGGAATCCTTGGGAGAAAATGATAAAAAGGTGACACTGTCACTTAACATTTCTTTAGTTGGAACTATTGTTGGGTAATAGGCAATAGCTGAGATTATTTAAATTCAATTTTCTTTGTTATATAAACCCATGCAATTGACCACTATCAGATATAGAAAAAACCCACCTTTAACTTTTTGCATGGTATCAGAGCGAGATTACATCTGCTAACCAAAACCCTAATCGTCGTTCTCCAAGCTTAACGACATGGCAGGCGATGAAAAAACTCCAATGGATTGAAGACCGAAGGCGAGCAAAGTCCCTTACCTAGCTTGAACAACTAGGGTATGTTTGGCTGAAGGTAATGGAATGAAGGGGGAATGGAATGGGAGAAGGAATGGAATGGATCATTACCATTCTTATGTCTTGTTTGGTTAACTTATAGAAATGAAATCAATTATTAATTATTATTGTTTGGTATACAAAAAATTGTAGAAATGAAATAGAAATAATAAAAACACTTCAAAATACTTTTTAACCCAAAAAAACAGAAAAAAGAAAAAAAAACCTACAATGGCGACGGTGGTAGCTCCGGCGACGAAAATGGTGGTGGCGGTGGCAGTGGCGATGGTGGCGGCGGCGGCAGTGGTGTCGGCGGAGTTGGTGGTGGTGCCAATGGTAGTGGTGGTGGTGGTGGTTGTTAGGTGGTAGTGTTATTGAGAAAGTAGGGTGAAGGAGGAATGAAATGAAAAAAAAGAAGGGGGGTGGGAAGAAATGGTTTTGATGGAATGGGATTCCATGTGTAATGGATGATTCCATTCCATTGAGCAACCAAACACCACTTTTTTCATTCCCCCGTAATGAATCATTCCATTCCTACTGTCATTTCTACATACCAAACGCTACCCTAGTATCATTGGTTTCTAAGCATATTTGCAATAAAGAAATCTTCTGCATAAGAAAACATTGCACCTGCTACATTTCTACGAATATGACAAGTAGATTCCATGAGGGTAACAAGTGGTTTATTAATTCAAGTAGCACCAAACATATAACACACATGTTTGATTCGCCTTTAATAACAATAAAACCTCACAAGAATTGCCCGTGGCAATACCAAGTGGGGATTCCATAAATCTTTTTATGAAAAAAAATACGTATTTAAACATAAGAAATACATAATTTTTTGTTTAAATACATATTTTTTTCATAAAAATATATAATTAGTTTTTTTTTTTAAATTTCCAGGCCTAACAGGGTGATCTAGGCTGGGGCCGTTGTAACATTCGTTAAATTTTATTGTTTTTTTAAACCCGAAACTGACCCGTTTTAGTATTCGATGTGATTCGTTTAGTTATACATATAACCATATGTTACATATTTCGTATTCATATGTAATAGTTTTTATTTCCTAAAGTTATTTAATGATATTAATCGTTATATATATATATATATATATATATATATATATATATATATATATATAATTGCCTACCATAAAATCTTACTTGTCGCTCTCACGTCGCTCTCCATCCCTTCTAGAGCTACCAGATTGCTTGATTTTTGAATGGAGGCTTCTCATTGATTTAACCCGGTTTTAATTATCGCGGGTCTCATGGGTCACCAAACATGGATATCCGGGTCATAACACCTCTTACATCTGTAACCCTAAAAACTTGCCTCCCTCAACCGATCCTCACCCCCAAATCTATCCTTCGCCCTTATCAACCCGTGCTCCCTTCTCATCTGATTACAAACAAACCCTGTAGGGCTTCTGATTCATCATAAAACACCACCATCCTAAATTGATTTGTTAAGCGATCAATTGCTATTAAGATGCCGTCTATTTTACAACAACCTAGGTTGCGTCTCCAACAAATTTCTCCATTGAAGGTAAAAGTTTATTACGTTCTTATTTTGTAAGTGTATTTTGATCGTCTCTTTATGTTTTCTTTGGATTTATTAATTGTTTAAAGATTTATTGATAACCGAGTTGTTGTTATTTGGTATTTTGGTTGCAGGATTTGTGCTATAAATCTAATTAGTGAGTTTATTGGGTGTGGTTAATAGTAAACTAAATTGATGTAGGATGCAGAGATCACATCTGAAATCGGTCCTACAGATTACTGATGTTCAGATTGCGCAGACGTAAACTTCGACCGTTGATGGCGAAAACAAGGAGCGATAACCAAACCCAAAACCGAACGGTATTCAAAATTGAAGTTCTGGTTTTTGTAATGTTCATATATCTGGAATTGCAAATTTGGGTTGTTGTATATATTCATGTGAAAATTGGCATATTGAGTACAGTTGCTTCAATTGTGTGTGTTTTTAAAACATTGTACTGCTTTATGTGTAAAGTGAATGATTTGGTTTCTTCAAACAGGTGCGCGTTTAAAGAATGCATTTAAATTTGTTCTATGCGATGATTTTTATTTGAGAAGTGGCTCACAGGCCTGCTTATTTTGTTCCTGGTATGGTATAAACCAACATATTATAAATATAGTCCACATGACTCTTAAATGAACTACAATTTTGTGTAAATTCAATGTTAATGTGGAATCTTTTGAGGGAATTTTGAATTAGGAAGGTTCTTATGACTATTTTGAATTAGGAAGGTTCATATGGCCGTTGATCTTAAAGAATATGGAGGAACAATGGGTGTATGTTGATCGACTTTTATTTTTGCCTATATTATATTTCAACAAGTTTAAGCAAGGATTGACTTTAACTTTGTTTCTCAACAAGCAGATTGTAACCCTTGATGATGTCGCTGGGGAAATTGTTGTCGAAATCTTTTATGAGAATGACTCAAAGGTAAATATTAAAAAAATTCAAAATTTTATAAAGTTCACACTCCGAAATCGGAAATAGTTAAAGAATTACTTTATGTGTGGTCTATGAAGGGGTGTACGCTTAATGCATAAAAACAAGCGCCCGCGTATTAGACCATAAGGGTGCATTTTGCACTTAACTCTTAAGTAATTATAAGAAATTAATAAATGGTGTAGCCAAAATAATATATATGAAAATTTGTGATAATCACTTAATCATTAATCAATAAAAATATTTTGGCCATTTTTCGGCCTAGAGTTTTCAAGCCTAAATGGTAAAATCGAAACCAAATTGAAAAATTGAAAGCCAATGGATTTCAAAAACCCAAAAAAACGATTTTTTTGGTTTTTTGTTCGGTATGATTCCAAAACGACCCATACACACCCTATATGTATTCATTTAACGTGTAGATTGTTCTAGAAATCAACTTGATTTATTGTTTGCTTATTGTCATTGAACAACTGCATCAACTTTAAATTATGGACTTTTGATTTGGTGAGACAAGATTCTTGAAACTGCGAGACGCATGTCATAATCCACTTCAGCCCGCCTCATATACTTTTTTGTCTAGAATCTTCTACAGAAGGCCGATATACTTGGAAAGGGTTAGTCTGTGAAATACGTTTTTTTAAAGAATTTATTTTTCTTTTCATTAATATACCAACTTTTTGAGTAAAATATTTTTGAGGTTATATGCAACAAACTGACCAAACTTTGACCAATTTGGTTATCTTTTTAGCATTTCCTAAATATGAATAGTTTCAAATACGGGTCAACATGCAAATACTAGATGCAAATAATTTCAACAATTAGTAGCAGTTCGACTTGGTAGGAGCTGCTGTTCATTATGACATTTTTTATACCAATTTCGCAATTGCCGGCCTTTTGTCTGCCAATTACCAATAAATTTTGAGAATTTGAATTTTTATTCTTGCAATTCATTTTGGTTTCTTAAATATGTAACGATAAAGATGAAGCGGAGGTATGGCTTAGTGGCCTTTAAGCACTAATATCATGTGGCTGTAAGAAAAATTAGAGAACAGAATCAAGACGTGATGAAATCTCATCTAAATCTTATAGTTTGTAAGCATACAAACAAAGAAGCTACCCTTTAAGTTGTCAATTTGGTAATGTCAAAAGCTTACATAAGGTAGAAGCTCTAATCTTCAGATTTAATTTGCATTCATTGGTAGTTTAGAAAAATTCTTTAAAAAATTATAAGCGGGTCAATTTGATTGTGTCAATAGCCCACAGAAGGTAAAAGTTATAATCTGCATATTTATTTTGCTTAAAAAATTACAAACGGGTCAATTTGATTGTGTCAATAGCTCACAGAAGGTAAAAGTTATAATCTGCATATTTATTTTGCATTAGTGGTAGTTTAGGAAATATATTTAAAAAAAATTGCAAACAGGTCAAAATTTCGTTATGAATCAAAGTTAAACGGTTAGCTGCCAGAGGACATTTTAAGTCAAAAAAAATTTACAGCGACATTTGTTCAGGTTTGTGGTCAAAGCTGGTTTCATTTAGTGATATAGTCACATTGCATATTAATTATTAAAGGTTAATATGTGGGATTACAATTGAAGGTAAGGGGTACTTTCGGGACTTAAAATTCAACCTGGTTTCATTAGTCGTTCCTCAGTTACTGATTTGCAGATTTATGCAAGGGTTGTTTGGAATTGTTTTGAAAACCAAAGTATAAGGAAAAAAATAGCAAATTTATTTTGCTCTAGGGGCATTTCAGGTATAATTTGTTGTTGTCGTTATAAAAATGCATTCTGGGTCAAAATTGGTAAATTTTTTGGTGCATCTAAAATAGGGGTGTGCATGAGTCGGTTTGGGACGGTTTTGAGCCAAACCCATAACCATAACCGCTATGTCGGTTAATGGATAACCATAACCATAACCGACCCATTATGGCGGTTTTGGTTAATCGGTTTGTAGGTTATAGTGTGTGGTTATGGGTCGGTTAACCGTAACCAAAACCATGTGATTGAGCCTAACAATTTGATACCAATTATTACAAAAAAAACGACATGACATAATCTAACAAGGTATATAATCCATAATATTAATACCAAATATTCAAAAAAGAATGACATTATATAATCCAACAATGAAATTCAACTTAATTTGATAACAAACGTTGAACCAAAAACATCAAAATGATATAATCAAACAACATGTTTGGTGGAAATTAATCTCAAACATATTAAACATATTGTTAGTTAAATAAATGGGTCGGTTCGGTTATAGCGGTTTTGGAATTATCTTTAACCAAAACCGACCCGTATTTGGCAGTTTTTAAAAATTCATTAAACCGACCCATCGGTTATGTCGGTTATCGGTTAAAATCGGTTCGATTACGTCGGTTATGGTTCAGTTTAACGGTTATGGCGGTTAAGTTGTTTACCCCTAATCTAAAAGTGACCTAGAGTGATTGACTTGGTTAAAAAAAGCTGTTCCGTTACAAGGTAACATAATAACATATTCATGCACATTTGTGTTGTATCACATCAAAGTATGTTTATAAGACAAACAAAATAACTGTTCTTGTATATAATTCAAGTTTAAGCCAATTGACTAACCAATTTTTTAGTGTATTTGGTTAAAGAGTTTTAAGGGTTTTAAACCTCATTCATTTGAACACGATCAATTCATGCTCCCATTTGAGTGTATTTGTACATTTGTATGCTAAGTGTTTCACGTCCTATTGATTATACATATTTATCTCAAATTCTCAATAGATAGATCTTCCTTTTATGCAAGCATCACCATCTTGTGGCTTAAAGTTCTAAGCTACCATATATCTATTTTCTTGAATCTTGAATGTCATGCCCTATATCCTATCCTACCAAAGATGTAAGAAATAAGACATGATTTTGTTGTTTGTATAATTGGAATAATCAAGATAAGGAGAAACTTGAAAGTTCATAGCTACTTTGTCCACTAACAATATGTATCTTTTCATTTCTTCAGATACAGAGAATGACACATCGACAAAGAAGGTGGGCAAACATCCTGCGCTCAAGACCCATGTAATACACGTGCTTGGCTTGAAATGATAGCGGGAATGGATGTTTAATTTATATGCCCTCAAGCAATGTCAACATTCACATCCATTCTACCAAAAGTCATTTAAAATTCATCTAACTTTAAACAAACATTTAATTGAACAAATATTTGTTTTCATGTTTGTTCGTTTAAAAAATGAACATGCACATGTCCGTTTACGTTCGTTCGTTAATAAGCTTAACGAACATAAGTGAACTTAATTGAACAAATATAAACGAATATATATGAACAAATGTAAACGAACATAAACATAAATGAACATTATTGAACTAATTTCTATGAATATGTAAACTATAATGTGTAAAATACAAATATTATTTAATTATTTTCTATTAATATTTAAACGAACATAAATAAGCAAACATAAACGAACATTCATGAACAAACGAAACATGGTGTTAACGTAACAAAAAATTATTGTTCGTTCATGAATTTATTAATGAAAACTAAGTTAGCCTTGGTACGTTGTTCACGTTAGGCAGGTGGGCCCCTCGTCCATGGACCATAGGGTATTGGCAACTTTGCATTGGACATTAAAAAACACCCTAAGTAAACCCGCGTAATACGCGGGCTAAAAGCTAGAATATATATATATATATAAAACCCCTAAAATCCTATGTGTCACGATGTGTTCGCCTCCCCTTTTATGGAAGCCACTAGGTTGCTTAATTTTTAAATGGAGGTCTCTCATTGATTTAACCCAAATGTATGGGTATGGGTCTTACCAAAACCAGATAACTCTTAAACGGGTTATAACATCTCACTAAATTAAAAATTAATCTTACCAATTATTTGATATGAAAATCCTATAAAATAGGGATATAATAAAATTTAATATCCAATTTAAAAAGAAAAGACATTATTTACAATTAATAAACATTTTTATAGTAAAATACATAAGCGGGTCATGGGTCACCAAATCCAGATAGCTTTTAAACGGGTTATAACATATCATTTATTTATGAAACCCTTTCATCATCAAACCCTAAGTATATTATTAACCTTCTTACAATAAAGAAAATTAAAATCCAAAAAATAAATATTAAAAAACGAAAAATGTAAAACAGCCATTATCTCAAGCCATCAGATTGATTTATTTGTAAACGAAATCTTCTCACGCATTTGACCCGAATTCACGGGTAAATGTCTTACCAAACCCAGATAGTTTTTAAACGGGTTATAACATCTCATTATATTAAAAATTAATCTTATCAAATATTTGATATGAAAATCATATAAAATAGGGATATACTAAAATATAATATCCTATTTTATTAAAAAAAAGATATTATTTATAATTAAGAAACAATTTTATAATAAAGAAAATAAACGGGTGATGGGTATCACCAAACCCAGATAGCTTTTAAAACGGATTATAGCATATCATTTATTTATGAAACCAATTCATAATCAAACCTCAAGTATATTAGCTATTAACTTTTTTACAATAAATAAAATTAAATCCAAATATACATATATAAATATTAAAAACTAATAATTTCAAGCAACCCCCGTAATACGGGGGATAAAATCTAGTGTGTGTGTGTGTGTATATATATATATATATATATATAAAAGAAACCCCTAAAATCCTATGTGTCACGATTTGGTCGCTCCCCCCTTTTATGGAAGCCACTAGGTTGCTTAATTTTTAAATGGGGTCTCTCATTGATTTAACCCAAATGCATGAGTATGGGTCTTACCAAAACCCGATAACTCTTAAACGGGTTATAACATATCATTAAATTAAAAATTAATCTTACAAATTATTTGATATGAAAATCCTATAAAATAGCGATATAATAAAATTTAATATCCAATTTAAAAAGAAAATAACATTATTTACAATTAATAAACATTTTTATAGTAAAAAACATAAGCGGGTCATGGGTCACCAAATCCAGATAGCTTTTAAACGGGTTATAAGATATCATTTATTTATGAAACCATTTGATCATCAAACCCTAAGTATATTATTAACTTTCTTACAATAAAGAAAATTAAAATCCAAAAAATAAATATTAATAAACGAAAAATGTAAAACAATCATTCTTTCAAGCTATCAGATTGCTTTATTTGTAAATAAAGGCTTTTCACGCATTTGACCCGACTTCATGGGTAAATGTCTCACCAAACCCAGATAGCTCTTAAACGGGTTATAACATCTCATAAAATATTTGATATGAAAATCTTATAAAATAGGGATATACTAAAAATTAATATCCTATTTTATTTAAAAAAAGATATTATTTAAATTAAGAAACAATTTTATAATAAAGAAAACAAACGGGTAATGGGTATCACCAAACCCAGATAGCTTTTAAACCGGATTATAGCATATCATTTATTTGTGAAACCATTTCATAATCAAACCTTAAGTATATTAATTATTAACTTTCTTACAATAAATAAAATTAAAATCCAAATATACATATATAAATATTAAAAACGAATAATGTAAAGCAACCCCGTAATACGGGGGATAAAATCTAGTGTGTGTGTGTGTGTATATATATATATATATAAGAAACCCCTAAAATCCTATGTGTCACGATGTGGTCGCTCCCCCCTTTTATGGAAGCTATCAGATTGCTTAATTTTTAAATGGAGGTCTCTCATTGATTTAACCCAAATTCATGGGTATGTGTCTTACCAAAACCAAATAACTCTTAAACGGGTTATAACATCTCATTAAATTAAAAATTAATCTTACCAATTATTTGATATGAAAATCCTATAAAATAGGGATATAATAAAATTTAATATCCAATTTAAAAAGAAAAAGACATTATTTACAATTAATAAACAATTTTATAGTAAAAAACATAAGCGGGTCATGGGTCACCAAATCCAGATAGCTTTTAAACGGGTTATAACATATCATTTATTTATGAAACCCTTTGATCATCAAACCCTAAGTATATTATTAACTTTCTTACAATAAAAAAAACTAAAATCCAAAAAATAAATATTAATAAACAAAAAATGTAAAACAACCATTTTCTCAAGCCATCAGATTGCTTTATTTGTAAATGAAGGCTTCTCACGCATTTGACTCGACTTCACGGGTAAATGTCTCACCAAACCCAGATAACTCTTAAACGGGTTATAACATCTCATTATATTAAAAATTAATCTCATAAAATATTTGATATGAAAATCTTATAAAATAGGGATATACTAAAAATTAATATCCTATTTTATTTAAAAAAGATATTATTTATAATTAAGAAACAATTTTATAATAAAGAAAATAAACGTGTAATGGGTATCACCAAACCCAGATAGCTTTTAAACCGGATTATAGCATATCATTTATTTATGAAACCATTTTATCATCAAACCTCAAGTATATTAATTACTAACTTTCTTACAATAAATAAAATTAAAATCCAAACATACATAAATAAATATTAAAAACGAATAATGTAAAGCAACCCCCGTAATATGGGAAAAAAAATCTAGTATATATATATATATATATAGGATCATGATCATGTGAGAACTTTTCGGGAATTGAGAACTATGAAAACAATTTTGGACCATAAAAAACCCAAAAATAAAAAAAAAAATCATAAAAAAAGCACCAAAATAAAAATTAAAAAAACCAAAATTCTTATTTATCATCCCAGTTTCTAAAAAAATAGTTAAAAAACCGGAAAAAAAGTTTCTCGGTTTAGCTAAATTTTACATATATGTATAATATGTACATATGTGTTTTTTATACACATATGTATAATTTAAGGTAGATGATAATGTAAATATGTGTAAATTACGCAAACTAGAGATTAAATGAAAGTATGCATATGTGTATGGGTATCGTATAAATTAAAAAAACGAAACAAAAAATTTTCTCGGTTTACCTAATATATACATATATGTATAATATGTACATATATGTACATAAATAATTTTTTATATACATATGTATAATTTAAGGTAAATGATAATTTACATATGTGTATATTACGTAAACTTGAGATTAAATGAAAGTATACATATGTGTATAGGTATAATACGAATAAAAAAAATTCGTTTTTTTAATGAAACTGGAATGAAATATAAGAATTTTGTTTTTTTTACTTTTTTTAAATTTTCTTTTTTTTTTGTTTTATAAATTTTTAAATATTTTTTTATTGGTCCAAAATGGTTCTTAAAGTTCTTAATTTGTCAAGAGTTATCTTAGGATCCTTACCCTATATATATATATATAAATTATATCACTCATGATTTTTCTTTATTCAAATATCATATAAATAACATTATTGATTCATAACCAAAGTACATCCTTTTAATTTAGTTACGTCGAATTTTTTTTACCTAAAGTTAGTTTTTTTTAAAGATGAAAAACATCATCCCACACCTTTTAAATTTTGGTCAAAAACTTTTAATAATGAAATAAACATGTTCAAACATTTAAACCTTGTTTTCAATTATATTAATTGAGTCAATGGACAATTCAAAGAATTAAAATCTATTAATTAGCTTGACCAAATTCAAATTATTTTATATCTTCCTTGACCTTGTTCCCCTGTAAATAGTCACTCATTTTTTTGTTTTCACTTACCATTCTCCATCTTCCAAATTTATTATGAAGAATTGTTTTATTCTCAAGTTTGACTTTGAAAGTCAAACCGTGAAGAACTCAAGTTTTCTTTTTCTTTCTTTCTTTTTTTCATCTAATCCGCGTATGTCATATGTTGTTTTCCAACGTGTTTGGTTTGTTTAAAATATAATACTTTGTTGAACACAACTTGTCATAAGTGGTTGTTCATCAAAAACGAACCCAACTCGTTTTTTGCACTTATTTGGTTTGGTTTAGTTATATATTTTACTTAAACATTTAAAACAAAATGCTTTTCTTCACATAACCTGAAAATAATATTTTTTTTGTCATGTTAGACACGAACTCAACCAAAAAGTTGAGTTCGGGTCCGAACGAAAATGAACTATTTGCTTAAACTCATTTTGGACCCATTTAGGATTCGTTTTTTTAAACGAGCCCGACATAATAACTCGACCAATCATCATTATAACTCAATTTTTTATAAATAATTTAAAATAAACTCACTTATATAATCTCGACGAAAAGACTAAAAATAAGCAATTATAAACGTAATATATATATATATATATATATATATATATATATATATATATATATATATTTCTTTCAAAAGCATAAATACTAAACCGACAACCAAATTTGTCTAAGTTTTGTGTTTTATTTTGTTTTTCTTAAATCCTATTTTGAACCTAGAAATATTTTTTAGGGTCGCTCGTCAAACCGAACTCTTTCGGTTCGGCTTGCTTAAACATATAATTCGCTTTTACTCACTTAACTTGAGTTTTTCATAACCTCTTTTTAACGCTTTTAATATTTTTGGGGTGTAGCATGTCACAAGCTTTTATTTTGTTAGTTGTGAGCTTGTTTACAGACCGATTCACATTTATCGTACATGTTAATATTATTCTTCCATATTGTTTATGATTGAACGTGAATTATGTATAACGTGTTTACTGTTTTTATGGTGGAAGTTACGCAAACACAAACGCATACACATAGTGGGAGGGTCCGACAGGACGTACCTGCGTCGTCTAACGTTACGACTTCAGTTGCTTACGTAAGGTGGTTCTCATTTCCCCGACTTCTACGGCTTCGACTAAATAAACGGGAGGACGATACTATGTGATTTCATTTACATTATGTTTGAATATTTATTGCATGACGATCATTGAATCACGCATTTTATATATACTTATATACGCAAAAAACTTATGAAAACTCACCAACATGTGTTGTTGACAAAATATATTATTTTAAACGTGTAGCAGGCTGATACGATGAAGTGCCAAGACAAGAAAACTAGTTTATCTTAGGATTATTTCAATGAATAAATTTTGTTTCATTTAGATGCAATGTTGTTTGTCTCATTATCAAACTATTTGTGTACTTGCGAAATTATGGAATAAAATAAACATATTGTCACTATTAAAAGTGTTACGAGCTTATGAGTGATTTATACATTGCACTCGGGCGTATTCTGCTTAAAGCCGGGGTGTTCCAGCTGTCAACCACCCTGCCCTTCTATGTAAGCCGACCATATAGAGGAGGTTAGCACCTCATTCTAACCTTCATTTCTCGTTGTGGTTTCCATTTTTTTCATTTGTGTTTTTATTTATTCGTTTGAAAAGTGTCGCTTCTGTTTTCACTGAACTGGGCTAGCAGCGATTGGTGGGCTATTGTTTTCACAGAACGGGGATATCAAGGACTTATGGGATGATTAAGGAGGCGAGTCCCTCATTCTATTCTTGTTTTACTCATTGTGGTTTCCATTTGTTCGTTTGAAAAATGCCGGTTTTGTTTCCATTGAACGGGGCTAGAAGCGACTGCTGGACTTTTATTTTCACTAAACGGTGCTATCAGAGACTCGTGGAATGATTAAGGAGGTGAGTCCCTCATTCTATTATTCATTTAATCGTTGTGGTTTCCATTTGTTTGTTTGGGCTTCCATTTGTTCGTTTGAAAAATGTAGATTCTTTTTTTAGTAAACGGGGCTAGTAGCAACTAGTGGACTTTTGTTTTCACTAGACGCGGCTATCAAGGAGTCGTGGGATAATCAAGGAGGCTAGTCCCTCATTCTAGTCTTCTTTTGCTTTTTTGGTTTCCATTTGTTCATTTGGGCTTCCATTTATTCTTTTGAAAGTGTCACTTTTGTTTTCACTAAACAAGGCCAGTAACGACTGATGAGCTTTTTTTCCCCTGAACGGAGCTATCTAGGACTCGTGGCATGATTAAGGAGGTTGAGTCCCTCATTCTAGTCTTAGTTTACTCATTATGATTTCCATTTATTCGTTTAAGCTTCCATTTGTTCGTTTGAAAAGTGCCGCTTTTGTTTTCATTAAACTGGGCTAGCTACAACTAGTGGGCTTTTGTTTTCATTTGAATGGAGATAGCTCTTTGGATGATTAAGGAGGTGAGTCCCTAGTTCTAGTATTCTTTTACTCATTTTTGGTTTCCATTTGTTCGTTTGGGCTTCCATTTGTTCGTTTGAAAAGTGTCGCTTCTGTTTTCACTTAAATGACTAGCTGTGACTGGTGAGCATTTATTTTCACTGAGCGAGGCTGTCAGGGACTCGTGGTATGATTAATTAAGATGGGCATTCTAGTCTTCTTTTACTAGTGGTTTCCATTTATTCATCCTTGTAATCTGATGAAACAATATTTTGTAAACCATATACACGGATATCTAATCCCTAAGTAAATTTTCAATATAAATTAATATTTTAATAAACTTAAAGTCTTCCGCTAAAATAAACCTGCAACACTTATATATTTATAAAACAGGTACCAACCATTGGTTACACTCCTTGGCCCTAAGTCGGGGTGTGACAAGTTGGTATCAAAGTCATTGGTTTCAGTGAAATAGGTATTAATATATTAGTACCTATGTTTAAACCACTTGTTTAATAAGTAGGGATAAGAAAAGATTGGTAGTCTACCTATCTCTAAGTATAATTTTTGTAGATGTATTATACAAACTACTTTAGGCACAGACACCGAGTAGCTAGACGTTCAAACCCTGTACTTGAACTCGAGCCATTAGCATGGCCAGCAACAATAGCTATTATACAAGCTTTTTTGGTCAAGAGCAACTGACACTTCCCAATTTGCCACACGGAAGTCAATTGACGCACCTTCCTGGCAGTCCACAAATGCCGATAGAGATATCAAGTGATACTTTAGAGAGCATTCCACAATACTATCCATCTGAAATTCCGGCTTACCACCATTCCGAGGAAATGGAAGACCTAAGTAAGATTAAATAGGAACTCAGTGCAGATTCATCCAGTTGGATGAACTGTCATTCTGATCAAAGTAAGTGTCACTTTAGATCACCACCTCCCAAATATCAAATTTCCCAATCAACGGCAAGACCAAGCCGAAAGCCGAAAATGAGGGTCACAATACCCCATGAGAAACTACCATTCCAAATGCTAACTCCTTACCCTTCTGAAACCCAAGGATGAAGAAGAGGATAAAGAGGAGCACGATTCTCGTGGACCTTCAGTCCACATACCATCTTTTACAAGATACATTCCAACAATCTCTGAACAAGCGAATAAAGTTAGGGAAGAGGCCCGATTAGTCGAAGAATTTTACACCAACAACATCCCAGATGAATAAATGATGCTTATGTTGCAAACCCACATTTGTATCCGAAAGAAACAACCTATCTTTTTCCAGTAGCATTGGCACCCGTAGGATACCCAAATCAACCAAATGCTATAATGGATGAATTAAGAAACGAGAGAATTGAGAAAAGGAGACTAGGCAATAAGATCCTTAAAAAGCGTGATAAGATGAAAAGTCTTGTAAAAAAGTGGACTAGAGATTAAGAAATAATGTTGTTTAGTTAATGCATGTTTTTATTTTCGTGCCACTGTACTATAAATAACTGCGAAATAAATATCGGCGATGTGTATGATTTGTTTTAAATCCATTTATTTTACTTGTAGAATGTCTAGAGAAAATAATCAAGGGAGTCAAAACAATAAGCAAGTAAAGACTCCTGAAAATAAAACCATACCGGGAGAATACGTGGGAGGGATCTGCGACACGATTAAGGAAACGGTAACCCCATTGATAAAAGATGCATGATGACGCGGCCAATTCAAAGAGCACGGCAAAATATACTAAACGATCTAAACCAAGCCAAAGTATATCTGTTCATTCAAAGAAAGAAACTAAAGAGACGAAAGAAACAAAGGAAAAGAAAGATAAAGGATATGAAAGTTAAACGACCGACAATGAATTAAGCAAAGTAAAGAAAATAAAAGTGAGAAAGGGTTGTACTTTCAAAGATTTTCAAGTTTGTAAACCAAAAGAATTTTATGGGGACAAGGGTGCCATAGTTACTCTTTGTTGGTTAGAAGAGATGGAGTCTATTGTAATAATAAGCAAGTGTACTGAAGAGGAAAAGATTTAGTATACCTCTCAAATGTTCTAAGGGGAAGCACCGGAATGGTGGAATACTTTAGTTGAAGTAAAGGGAAGAAGAAATATGCATAATTTAGAATGGAAAACTTCAAAGAGCCGATTAAGCAAAAGTTATGTCCAATTCACGAAATTGATCAAATTCCAACCAGGCTATGGAACCGTAAAGTGATCAGAACCAATCTTAAGGAGTATAAAACAATATTCCTTGAGTATTGTAGACTAGTACCACATTTTAGTTACCCCCGAGTACAATAAGGTCACCCTCTACATCTGCGGGTTACCAAGATTCGTGATCTCGTTCGTTCACATATGCTGTCAACTACTGAATCTGCAATGGAATTTGCTGGGTATCTAATGGATGGTATGATCAGAACTCATGATGAAGAGAAAAAGAATGCTAGTGAAAAAAAAAATGAAGGTGATGAAAGGAAAAAGTATGATAAGAAGAAGGAGGGGTCGTTTGTTTATACCTGTCTAGTTTGTAAGAATTCTGGGAAAAGGCATGTTGGGAAGTATCTAAGACCGGAAATCAAGAAGAATGTTTGCAAGTATGACACATTTGCAACTTGCAACTTTTGTAAGAGACCTGGTCACCTGGAGGAGGATTGTAGAAAGAAGACCATTGTGTGTTTCAGCTGTCGTTAAAAAGGTCACTTTAGCTCGGAATGCACTAAAAAGAAGCTGGTGTCAAGAACGATGGCAGGAAGGGAAACGCTTGTGCTTTCATGCTCAATACCTAGAAAGCAGGAGAAATACCAGACGTGACCACTGGTATGTTTCCTATAAAGTTTATGCTAGAGTTTTGTTTGATTCAGGGACAAATCAAAGTTTCATAGATTATAAGTTTTGTAGCCTATTAAATGAACCTCTATTTAAGCTAAATAATTGTTATGAGGTATAAACCTCTAATGGAAACATATTCACAATATCCAAAGCCTTAAATAGCTGTCATATTTCTTTAACCGGGTACAATATACCTGTACAGCTGTCACCTATGGAAGTATCAGGTTTCGATGTAATATTAGGAATGGATTGGCTATCCCTTATCCAAGCCCGTATCCTATGTGAGGAAAATGCATCGATATCTTAACCTCGAATAAGAAAGTCATCTGTAATGTTGGAGACAAGGAGGCTGGAAGAATTGGAATTATTTCAAAAATCAAAGCAAGTCGATGTCTAGGTAAGGGATGCCTCGCATTCATGGCCAATGTAACCAAGGAACTGTTGATACATGTTTTTTACGTCTCGGTCTTTATTAGTTTATTATTATAAGTCTATGATAATGTAAGGGCTATTTGTGTAAATATGCCCATTTACCCTAATTGTAAGTTACATTCGTTACCCCATAACGAATTATCACTTTCGTATTAATGTAAGCTCATTCGTTAACCTAGCTTAACAAATGAGGTAACGAATGTTGGGCCATTCGCTTAGCTTAATGTATTAACGAATGAGGCTGTTCATTTGTTAGGATTAATGTAACGAATGACACATTCGTTAAGGATATCTTAACGAATGTGTTCGTCTCCTATATAAACCCTATAAGTTTATCATTAATGTAACAGTTCTTATTATTATTCCACAAGAGTCGTTACTCTGCCCAAATTCACTCTCAACACATACAGTACACACACTTAACCGTATTCATCCTTAATCGTATACCAAATCAACGAATAACACGATGTCATCAAAGATCTAGATCCTATCAGGCTCTCTCAGGAACCTGAATATAAGAAAAGTGAAGAGGTCCCGATTTTCTCTGAGTTTAAAGATGTATTTCTTGATGAACTACCTGGAATCCCACTGAATAGAGAAGTTGAATTTAGAATAGATTTACTCCCAAGGACAGCACTAATCTAAATTTCCTTATAGATTAGCATTGACTGAAATGAAAAAGTTGAATAAACAATTAGATGAGTTGTTGGAAAAAGGATTCGTACGACCAAGTTCTTCACTATGGGGAGCTCTGATTTTTTTCGCTAAAAATAAAGATGGGTCAATGAGAATGTGCATTGACTACAGTGATATACACAAAGTCACAATCAAGAATTGTTATCCACTTCCAAGAATTTAAGATCTGTCTGACCAACTCCAAAGAGCAAGTTACTTTTCAAAAATCGATCTTAGATCAGGATATCATCAGCTAAAGGTTTAAGAAGAAGATATTCCAAAGACAATATTTTGAACTAGATACGGACGTTATGAGTTCACAATTATGCCGTATAGACTTATAATGCTCTGGCAGCATTCATGGATATGATGAATTGACTCTGTAAACCTTATCTTGATAAGTTTATTATCATCTTCATTGATGCTATTCTTATTTACTCCAAGACAAATGAAGATAATCAAGCTCATCTTAGAATCACGCTCGAAACATTAAGAAAAAAATTATTATACGCCAAATTTTCTAAGTTGGCAGAAGTGCAATTTTTTGGTCATACTGTTAATGAAAAGGGTATGCAAATCTATCCAGCAAAGATTGAGGTCATTACCAAATGGGAAACACCCAAGACCCCAAAACATGTTAGAAGTTTTCTAAGGTTGGCCGGTTATTACCGAAGGTTCATTCAAAATTTCTCCAGAATAGCCGTCCCTTTAACTTCACTCACCAGGAAATCCGTCAAGTTCAAACGGGGACCAAAACAAGAAGAAGCATTTGAAACCCTTAAGAAGAAATTAACAAATGCACCTATCTTGGCCTTCGGTGAAGGTTTAGATAATTTCATCGTATACTGTGATGCCTAGCACATGGGTATGGGATGTGTATTAATGCAAGGAAAGAAAGTTATTGCCTATGCTTTTAGACAATTAAAGATTCATGAGAAAAATTACACCACACATGATCTCGAGTTAGGCGCTATAATTTTCACATTGAATTTATGGTGAAACTATCTGTATGGTGTCAAATTCATAGTTTACACTTATCATAATAGTATGAAGCATATATTTGATCAAAGCGAGTTAAATATGAGGCAAAGACATTGGATGGAAAACCTTAATGACTATGACTGTTAAATCATCTATCATGAAGAAAAAGCTAATGTAGTGGCAGATGCTTTAAGTAGAAAAGAGCTCGACAAGCGTAAAAGAGTTCGAGCTCTTAGATTAGAACTTAAAGTTGATTTTCTCACCCAAATTAAGGAAGCACAGAAGTTGGCACTAGAGAGGGAAACATAAAGGCTGAAAAAGAACACGGTACTTTAGGTCAATTAGTCAAGCGCGACGATAAAATACTCAGGTTAGGTAAAAGAATCCAGGAAGTGACAAGTTGTATCATAATCTCAAGAATGATTATTGGTGGATTGGTATAAAGAAAGAAGTTGCCTTATATGCTGCTAAATGTTTAACTTATTCTAAGGTTATGGCAGAAAATCAAAAAAGCCGATGGGTTTACTGTGATATTCGTCATTTTATTTGTATTTGAATTTGTATTTGGATTCGATAAACTGACCCATTGTGCCGTTTTGATGTATTTTGTTGATTATTCTTCATTAATAAAGTATTCCCGATAATTTAAGTTTCCGTTCGTTCACTTTCTATTATGTTTGAACAATTATTAAAACTTCAAGAAATAAGGGTTAAGTAATTTGTTTCGTTAAATACTCGGGTATAACGCAAAAGATATAAAAGTTTATGTATGCATTTATATATATTCCAAAAGTATGGGGTCTAAATGGTAATAATATATTAATTATTGATTAAAAGAAACTTAATAGTTCAGGGGCCATTTATGTAGCTTTGATTTTATAAGATATAATATAATAATAACAATAAACAACCAGCCGCCACCCCACTCGTTTTCCCGATTTTCCGACGAGGTGAGTTGTGGCGCATCTCCATTTTCCGGCAAGTGTAAATAACAACCAAAAACGCCAAATTAACATCAATTAAAGATTGCAATGCCTTTCTCCACTAACGACTAACATTAACCATCCTTAATAACATGCAATAACAGCATATAATGATAGAATTAATCCCTTAAACGGCCAGAAATATCATTAAAGTGCAATAACAAGCAATTAACATCCAACGACACAATTATGACTATAAATAGACCCTCCATCATTGTTTAAACTTGCTCATAACCTCTAACTACACTGAAAACCCCTCTGAATATCATAATTTCTCCGTCTAAGACGTCTTTCCTGCAAGTCTCCATTCACCCTCATACAACATCATTTCTAGGTAATTGATCTAGGGTTTTTATTTGTTTTTACCCGTAAAACAAAACCCTAACTTATTTCAATCGCACATGGAACCAATTATAGGAATTAGAACTCTAGGTTTTACAAAGATGATGATGAACATGTTTTAGTATTTATATATATTTGTTTCCATTCATAAACTAAAAATGTTAGCTGGTCTAGTGGATAATGGGATAATACACATCAAACCCGGGTCAGTGCACCATTTTGTTTATATTGTTTTAAAAGGCATGTTTTTATTTATTAATCAAATAAAATTATTTTAAACTAAATAAAATTTTTATAAATTAATTATAAATTATATTTCATCATTGCTCATATAAAAACCAACTCTCATAATCGCTAGCCCATTAATTTTAATTCGTTAAACTTTAAGTATTAAACTTTTAATTCGTTAAACCACTAGAAATTAGTTTAATTCGTAAACTTCAACCCGTACCTTCCAAATATCATATTTCTCTTATTAACGTTAAGTTATTAGCCAAATGTTATTAAACTAATATTAAACTATTAAAATTTCCGTTAAAGCATAAAATACTATTAAAATAATCAATTGCCTTAAATTAGTAAAAATTATAATAAAATAATATATATTACCAACAAATTTATACAATAACTAACTTTAATAATTCCGTTAGTTAGTCGTTAAATTTTCGTATTATTTTATTTATAGTTCGTGAGGTTCAATTGTTTCGACTTCTTTGACGCATTTTCGGATTTTCTTTTATTTACGCTTCATTTCAAAGGCGAGTTTCTCACACCCCCTTTTTTAACGCTTTTACATTTTTGGGGGTAGCATGTATACCGTATCCAAACATTTACTTACTTATTCATTTACAAAATTACAATTCATATTATGGACTTGTGTGTTTATTTGCTTACTTGCGTTGTGCTATTATCCGAGTATATTGGTTGTTACCAACTGAAAAGGACCTTGCGTGCGTTGTACTATTATCCGAGTACATTGGCTTTCTCCAACTGGAAAGGACCTTGTGTACGTTGTGCAATTATCTGAGTACGTTGGTTGTTACCAACTGGAAAGGACTTGTGTTGTTACACATGTTAATAGAATTGTATGGTTTTATGTATGTATATCAAAAGTGTGTGATTCTCACTAACTACTTGTAGTTGACCGTTTATTTCATATACATGCTACAGATGCTATTGTTAGAGGTTAAAGTGACGAAGACGCTAGTTTTAAGTTATCAATAATAATGAACAAGTTAATTTAGTTGTTTCTTTTGTTGAACGTATTTCCTTGCTTAAAACTTGTGTAGCTGAGATTTTAAATAAATTAATGATAATATTATTGCTTAATAGTGTCATGTGTGTTTGAACAATTTCTACGTCACACTCGGGCGTTTCCGCTTAAGCCGTGGTGGTACATTTACTACAACAACCAAAGATACCAATATGGAAATGAGATATGATAACTATAGATTTTATCATGAAATTACCAAAAACTTCTCGTCAAATGATGCAATCTGGGTTATTGTAGGTAGAGGCAGACTTACCAAGTCTGCCCATTATATGCCAATTCAAGAATCATTTAGTATGGATAGATTAGCATAGGTATACGTAGAGAATGTTGTATCTATGCATGGTGTTCCCATAGTTGTCAAAAGCGAAAATAGCGGGCGCTATAGCGCGCTACATAGCGACGCGGCTGTAGGTCGCTATATAGTAAATATCGATCATTTAGTGGTGGTAGCGGTTTGTATGGAAATTTTTTTTAATATATGACCATATAAAGTGGTCTTTTGGCTTTTAAGGGTTTTTTTATTCAATCTTTCTCTCTCCTGTTTCAAACCCATCCATCGACGGTGATATCCGGCCCTTAATTGGTCTGTTT
The DNA here is from genome assembly GCF_021521415.1 of Bidens hawaiensis. Classification (NCBI taxonomy): domain Eukaryota; kingdom Viridiplantae; phylum Streptophyta; class Magnoliopsida; order Asterales; family Asteraceae; genus Bidens; species Bidens hawaiensis. The sequence continues at coordinate 2,185,775 of NW_027491228.1, forward strand.
GCTCCACTGATTAACACAATTGGTCTTCAATTAAGGTTTTCTTCTTTTTGAATCTTTCATCAATTAGGTCTATAACATCTAAATTTCAAGTTTTTTTGTTTCTTTTGAAGTAGAATCAAGAAAAAAGGACGAACTTTAGTTTGGATTTAATATAATTTATGAGGGTTTATTTAATGGGGTTCATGACCTGTTTCATCACACTGAAGCTTGTTCTTTACTAGATTTTCTTCTAAAGTTGGTTGACTTTAATAGAATTTATGACTGTTTATTTAATGGGGTTGGATCGTTGGTTTGGTTGGGTGGGTGATCAGATTATTCAATATTTATTGTACACTTTTAGCACTAGTTAAATAGTTATTATAACAAATAATAAGTAAAAATAGGAAATTATTTGAGTCTTAATTTAACAAACTATTTAATGAACCAGCTGCTAATTGTTTACGAGAATGAGAGATACCGATCCTGGGTAGAATTATGGGACTAAGGTAGATGGAACAAAAAATTCAGTAAGATGCAATTTTTGTCACTCTGTTTCAAGTGGTGGGATTACAAGGCACAAACATCACCTTGCATGGGATTCCTCGGACATGGCAAGATGTACCAAAGTTCCTGCCGAAGTGAAAATTTTATTCAAAAAGATGTTTGAGAAGAAGAAACAAGCAAAGGAAGCAAGGAGTAAAATACCATATTTTGATGATGTGGTTGATCTAGAAGAAGATGAAGATGAAATTGAGCTCCCTTGTAATTCAAAGGGAAAGAGGCCTGCTTCATCAACTGATGAGACTAATGCTTCGGTATTCAAGTCACTACCACAACCGGGAAGAAAGGGGGGTGGGACTTAGTGTAAGGGCCCCGTTCCCGGTGCCCTACATTGGGTGTTGGATTTACTCATAAGCACAGTTCTAAATATCATAGTTAATTAAAACTTTCGTGGGATAATTAAAACATCAACCATTCTTTACATAAAACTTAATTCTTGTCTTAACATCATTCAAATTTAGCTTTGCAAAATACAATCTAACCAACATAACATCATAACATTCTTCTCAAGATGCCAGCTTCTTCAGTTCAGTGCCATGTGTCTCCTCAAGCCAGCTACTTAAACATGTTTGCCTGCGTGCATACTAAAAGTCAGCTATGCTGAGTGAGTTCTAGTTAATTATGCAATATAAAATTTCACATACTTACTTATACGTATCTGGAGATACATATTACATACGTAACCTGCTCATCTTTCTTTCAAACATACTTACATACATGCATTCGTTCACTGTTTCATATGTTCATACTTTCATGTTTTACTCATTTAATTCATACACAAATTCTTTACATTTTAAAGAGCATTTCGCCCTACCTCCTCGGATATTATTAGTGTCTGGTCCCTACATACCTAGGATATTATTAGGGTCCAGTTCCCTTCTGCCTCGGATATTAATAAGGTCCGGTTCCCTTCTGCCTCGGATATTATTAGGGCTCGGTTCCCTTTTTGCATTGAATAACCGTACAACCACACGTCTACCTCGGATACTATTAGGGGCCGGTTCCTTTTTTACACCGAATAACCATACAACCATACGTCTACCTCAGATACTATTAGGGTCCGGTTCCCTTTTTTCATCGAATAGCCATACAACTATGTTTACCTCGGATACTATTAGGGCCCGGTTCCCTTTTGCATCGACTAAGCATACAACCATATTTGAGTGCACAGATTTGGTGTCCGCAGCTATTCGAATAGGCTAGGAGTAGTTTAGTTTTTACATTTAATGTATGAAGGCTCATTCGCAAAGCATGTTTTGCGAATGAGGCCTCATTCGTTAAAGACTAGGGCTATTCGTTAATGTAAGAGCCCATTCGTTACTACATGGTAACGAATGGTGGCTTATTCATTAAGGTATACCCATTCGCTAAGGGTGTTTAGCGAATGGGCAATGGAAAGTCTTATTCGTTAGTGATGTTAACGAATGAGAAGGCTCATTTGTTACTACAGTGTAACAAATGAGACCTGCCTATAAATAGGCCTTCCATAGTGATATTGCAAAGAGATCTGCCATATTTATTCCTCCATTGTAAATTTATGCTGTCAGATTCTCTCCACGATTATTGTATTCATCTTAACGTATTGCTTAATGTATACACGAATTAACGTATCGGTATTGCGACTAGATTCCTAGGCTCAATAACGTTTTTACACCATACTTTAGATACACATATATTCATATAGTTTATTAGTGTACTTCTAATCCTTTCTACATTCATTCATCACTTCAACATCAATCATATATCGTTCAAATATATTTATATAGCATACACTTACCACCTAGGGTAAGTGTATTAACTTAAACACATATGAGTATGCACACAACTCTGAAAAAAATAATAGAGAAAATGGGGCTAGAAACTCACCTGAATATTTTTTTCTTTCGGAATTGATTGTGGTGCCTTTCTTTAGTTGCGCATGGCTAACTGTGTAATAATTATAAGCATCAATTAACTACTTCTAACCATTCACATTTTTAATGTCTCGGTTTGCGTGCTGGACATCCCGGGTCTTCATTCCATGCTCGTACAGGTCCAAATTAAGCGCGTTAAGTACCTGTGACCTGAAACACAATAAACATGTATGAAGTACCATAGTTCCTAAACTAAACGATTAAAACAACTAAATTAGAAAACTAAAATATGTACAAATAGACCGACCATCACATTCCCACACTTATCTTTTGCTTGCCCTCCAGCAAAACTCTAAAGTAAACATTAACCGCCATCATAGGTCAACCAATTATCACCATTAATACTAGTAAGGTTTAAGGTCATACCCAGTTTCCCAGACTGACACTTTCTAGATTGACAACCCACAAATAAAGTTAATGTTACAATAAAACTATAGAATCGCCCAGACAAGTGTGCTTTGTTTCCAGTTAGGGCATACATGTTCACACCCCTCACACTATCAACACTCCACTCGGTTTAATATCTGGACTGACAAAAGATGTGCCAGTATATGTCTCTGCCCTCAAAATATCTAATATGAGTTACAACTTAATATGCTTGCAAGTCAGTCTTATCTCCACCCATTAACCACCTGTTGCATAAAGACTCGAACTAAGGTTTTGCTGAGGCTTAGGTTCGGGTGTGGATCAGGCTTATTTAGTGACTCAGGTGTATGAAACCCAGTTAAACAAACCAATAAACAGACTCACGAATACAAACGAACTAATTACAAAATCAAATGCTATTTACATACTCAACTGCTAATAATAACTGGAATACTGAACTGATAACTTCTTTTTGTCTTTTTGCTGATTTTTTTTTGACATCAATAACTGATAATTACAACTCTGAACTTTACAACATCACAACTCGTCTGACTAAGTACAACTCGAAATATATACGACTCGATAACGAACTGGATTTCATTACACGGGTTAAAATAAAATAAAGGCCAAGGCTGAAATGGTGTGTAATGTTTAGTTTAACAAACGAAAAAGGAATATGGTCCAAACGGGCTCCTAGGAGATAATGTCGGGTAAGGAATTTATTTAGTGAGAAAAATATGTACGGAATGGGTTTTCTAAAGTCCTAATCTCCATACAGGTGGTGTTATTAAGATCTCGAAAAGCATGTGACAAGCAATTTCTAATTCTGTAAAACATACCGGTTTCCCTCAGTAAATGACAAGACATGTTTTATATCTATTATATACTATGTGTATTAAGTATAGGGGCTAATCTCACAATATATCTGGAAATATGGGCTGCCGATATGAAACATGTATACCCGTCCCCTTGACTCGTTATCCCGGCCTAAACGATTCCATTTTCAACTTCTCATTTTAAAAACATTTGTCGGGAAAACTATCGAGAAGCTAAAAAACCAACCATAACCAAAAACCTCTAACTTGGTATTAATAGCAATAAGTGACAGTTAATAACTTAAGTTTCTGAATACTATTCGAGGTACTGTCGGGCTAAAAAGTTTCAATTTTCCCCCATCCCCACACTTGAGGTTAACATTGTCCTTGATATTAAAATAATAAAACAATTAATAATCATTTGGGGGATAGGGTTGAATTGACAGTTTGACCACTTAAAAACTTGGGGAACAAATGTGATGAACTAAAGCAAATTATACAATTACATTTCTAACAACTAAAATAAAAATAACAAAATAGTTTATGAATTTGAAATCACCTGATAATAAAGACAATGATGCTAAACTCGGCCCACAACTCTCAACACACTCGTGACACACGTCTCCATCACTGACCAATACTGTCTAACCAAATATGCACAAATCTCGATACATGTATAGCAACCACTCACAAGTATAAGACTTAGGTCTTTTGAGAGTTAATATTATTATTATATTATAAAAATCATTACCGAGCCGAGTTAGTCAATTTCATAAAAATTTTTGTTAATTAATTAAAAATAATAAAAGACCTAACTCACTTTCGTAGTAATCACGGTTGCATTTATCGTATGCAACAAGCCCTTTAAACCCCCCGGTAGCCCGGGTGGACGAGTGAGGTCTCATGAGGGTTTATAGTGAACACACCCACAAAGTTCCAAAAGCAACACAAACAAATATACAAATATATAAATATTATTATTAATTATATTATTTATTTTATTTATGTATTTTTTTTAAAAATTTTCGGAGGTCTGAGGACCTATCGCGTAGCGCGATGATGTCTGGTCTGGCATCATCGCGCTACGTGATGACGTCAGACGTCTGGGATGTCTCAGCCACCATCGCGTAGCGCGATGGTCCCCAGTGAACAGAAAGTTTTTGCCGAATTGAGGTCGGGCATTTTCGGACCTGGTCACTTTTCGACATCCCGACATTACCCTGAACACGTTTCCGAAGTCGGAATTTGCAATGCGTACCTGGATTGACGTGAAATTAACCAAATGCTTACCGAACTTCATGATACACACCTCACCAACAGCCTCCCCACACTTGAGAATTGCTGCACATAACTCGAGACAAAAATCAAACAATGACTCAACAAAAAAAAATGGAACATACTTACACACCCTGGGTTGCCTCCCGGTCAGCGCTGAATTGCGTGTCTACAGCTCGACAATGCCTCGAATGTTTCAAGTATTTTCATAAACCGGTGAGGTCACCGTAGAACTCACTGATTTCTTTCCTCTCCTTCCTTTCCTTGCTGTCGGTTTCTCTCCATCTTTCATCTTAACGCCTCTCTCATTCTAACCTTTCTTCTCACTGCTACCTTTCAGCTCGTTCATTTCTGTTACAAAACGTCCCTCTCGTGTATGATTTTTGCACGATGGTACACACTTGTCAACAAGAGGGTTAGTAGCATTTTCAAACAATAATAACCGCTTAACACGGTTCCCACACTTAATGCCCAAAAATCCCTCAGCACAATAAATTACCGCATGTGTTGTTGCAAGGAATGGCCTACCAGTATGACTTCAGATTGTTTAATATTACCATTAGCATAATCAAGTACAAGGAAGTCAAATGGGTAGCAAAATTCATCCACTTGAACCATTACATTAGTGACCATGCCCCGGGCTTGTGTATGAGTTTGATTCGCCAACACCATGGTGGTGTTTACACTTTCTAACGGGCCAAACTCATACTAATCATATAAACTGCCGAGCATGACACTAACACACGCTCCAAGATCGAGAAGTGCTTGATCAGTTTTAAAATCTCCAATTTGAATTGATAAAAATGGCACTCCCGGGTCTTAGAGTTTACTTGAGGTGGTATTATCCTCCACCTCCTCATCATCCGTGTTGGTCAATTTGGCATTTAAACATTTTTCACAAGTGCAATTTTCACAAAAAGTTGATTCATTAGAGTTCGATTTCAATTCATTTTGAAAAATTGTTTCCTTTTGACCAACACATTCATTCACATCATTAACATCATTCACCACCGCCTCAGAAAACTGCGGTGGTGACTCAACTTCAACACAAGTAATTTCAAAATGAGGTAAAAGACTTACCGCGTTGATGTGCACACTGTTACTCTTCTTCGAGCTTGAGCTGGCATGTTGCAGGTTTACTGTGGTATCGCTTGGTAGCTGACCCGCGTTCTTCTGAAATCTCGCCACGTCTGCTGCGAGCTGACCAATCTGCTTTGACATCGCTTCTGTTGACTTGTCTCTCAACTCGAACTGTCTCTGCGTTTCCTTCTGATTATCAGTCACGAGCTTCAACGACGCATCGAGTTTCGAATGAATTGACTCGTCTGAATTTCCTGAACTACCCTTCTATTGGTCCTGATTCTGATTACCCGACAAACTGTTACCCTGGTAACCATCTCTATTATACTGACTGTTCGAACCATCCTGACGGTAGCTGTTCTGCTGTCGGTTCTGACTGGACCCCTGAAAGTTCGGGTTCAACTGATTCGACGCGTTCCCGTATTCGAAATTCGGGTGATTCCTTAGGCCCGGGTGATAAGTATTCGAATTAAACTCTTGGTCCTTGGACTCCCCGTATGCATAACTGACTTCCTCCTCATCGGTATACTCGTCATCATCAACCCCAGGGCAATCTTCAACCTTATGCCCCAACTCGCCACAATCTGAACAAACCGGAAATTTAACCCCAACTTTACCAACCTCTTTCTTCTTCTCTTTCCGATAACTCGCGAGTTCGCGTTCAAATTCTGCAATTCTGACTGACTCGCTCGAAGCTGATTTAACTGTTCGGGTAACCCCGACTTTTCGTCTTCGTTCAGCTGCTACTTCTGACTTGGAATCATCACACATAAACTCAAGGAAATCCCAATCATCCTCTTCTGGTTGGTTCAACAACATCCCATTACATGACAATTTCAAGTACTTTCTGTCCTTGTAAGTAAACCCGTCAACAAAACACTTCACTAACTCCCACAACTCAATCTGGTGGTGCGGGCATTTCCTGATTATCTTCTTATAACGAATAAATGCCTCATGAAATAACTCACCCGGTGACTGTGCAAAATGTCGAATCTCCATCCGCGCTTCGTTAGTCTTCGACTACGAATAATACTCGTCAAGGAAAACCCGCTGCATCTCGGCCCAGCTCTCAATACTGTTCATCGGTAGCCAGTTGAACCAGTGTTTTGCTTTGTCTTTTAATTAAAACTGGAACAACCGCAACTGAACCTCATACTGATCATAAGTACCATCACCAATAGACCCGCAAATAGCTGAAAAATCTGACAAGTGTGAATACGGGTCTTCTAATCTCAGCCCATGAAAATGGGGAACTATGTTGATGTAGGACGAATGGGATTTAAATGTCGGCTGTCCCTGAATACGCACCTGTGGGACAATCGGTGATGCACCATCTAAAATAGCCAGTCTGAACCAACTGTTAACACCCTGAACCAGAGGCTTGTAATTCCTTTGTCTGGCCCTTGGTTCCTCAAATCCTCCCCGATTAACCTGAATCGGCTGTCTCTGTTCCTCCCGATATCTACCTAGACCACCCCGATCCGGATTTCTGTTCCTCCACCTTTTACCTCTCACCCTAACCGGTTCCTCGACTTCATCAAACTCTTCAACACGCAAATCATTTCTCAGTCCAAATTACTCCTCATCTCCCTCTTCTTCGTCTTCAGTGTGAGTACTGACATGGTTAAAATCTTGAATAATCGGCTGTTGGTGATGAGGGGTATTGTTCGGGGCTGATGGCCCAGGTCTGTCATGGTTTTGGTTTCGGTTTCTGGAGTGTCGGGCTGAATTTTGGGGTTGTTGATTGGTGTGTATTGGTGGCGGTAGGTCATTATTTGGTGGGTTTTGATTATTCGGTGGGTTTGGTTCGGGGTTAAAAAACATTAATTTCGGGTGGTGGGTCTTGGTTTTGGTTTTGGTTCTGGTTCTGACCTTCCATATCTGGCTGTCTGATCTAAGCTCGGTTCTGCCGAGCTAACCGTTCGATTTCTGGCTCGTAAATCAGTGGAGACCGTCTCCCTGAATAGCGGGTGTGCATAAACCTGCTACCTGCACAAATAACACACCCCGCTTAAAATGGGAAAATAAAACTAAACTAAAATTAAAAACAAAAAATAAATTAAACTAAATTAAACTAAGAAATAAATTAACACAAAACACTAAGCGCACTAACTCCCCGGCAACGACGCCATTTTGATGCTAGACTGTCGCTATCTAGTCAAAAAAAATATAAATCAATGTCCTAATCACCTTAAACTAGTCAAGGTAAGTAGGGTGTCGAACCACGAGGAGTATGTGGTCAGTGTAAAGTTTAAATGATTCCTAACATTATGAAGTGTTTCAATTAAAGTGCTGATCACACTAGCAAACAGTTTATATTTTATAATAAGCAAACAAGTAATCACGTATTCAATCAATTAACAAAGACAAATCACACCCGGGAATCCAAGTACATAACCTAACAGCAAACTCATGCAACTTAATAGATAAACTATCCTGTGTCAACTACAGACTGACTAACCGGTTAAACCTTAGGCATCCACGCTCACTAACACATGGCACTGGTTATCAAACGGTCCCTGCTAGTGCGACTCAACTAAGGGAAAACGTATGCTTTCTTGCAATTAACAGGTCAAAACAATCCTACAAGCAATTATCATATTAACTGGCACACTAATCGTTCCGATCGAAATAAACCTAAACTGACGTTGTGCACAATCATACTAGACAACAATACTCATAGATTAACATCAACAATAGTTACAACCAATTCGTTCTTAATACATGAGAAAAACTGAAAGATACAATACTCTACATCCCGGGCATGACTCGAAGGAACTAGCCGCGCATCGGCATCTCTCGGGCTTCGGTTATGATATGGTAGGACATGTATGATGCTTGGAGATGATTGGAAGTGATGGTGGCTCTCCATTCTGCTCTGAAAATCTCCTGGAAGGTGAAGAATGGCGTCTATGGTCGTCCCAATGTGATATAAAACAAAACCCTAACTTTCACGAGTTACGCGATGGTCTCCTCGCAGGTCCATCGCGCTACGCGATGGACCAGAAGTCAACGCCTGATCAATAATTCCAGGGCGTCACGTAGCGCGATGCCCCACCTTCAACACCCATCGCGCTACGCGATGGGTCTCTTCAGTTAGCAAGCCCGTTTTAATGTCTCGGTTTGCGTGCTGGACATCCCGGGTCTTCATTCCATGCTCGTACAGGTCCAAATTAAGCGCGTAAAGTACCTGTGACCTGAAACACAATAAACATGTATGAAGTACCATAGTTCCTAAACTAAACGATTAAAATGACTAAATTAGCAAACTAAAATATGTACAAATAGACCGAACGTCACCAGGTCAGCTTGGAAAAATTTTATTTTCATTAATAAGCCTTTATTAAAAATTCATCAGAAAAATGAATCTGGTTGGGTCATACAAACTATTGGATCGCATAAAAAACCATTCGCATGGATACATTTTAATAGCATCGCATGGACGCAAACCATTCGCATCGCATGGATGTAAACCAGTCGCATCGCATGGGTGCAAACTAGTCGCATCGCATTTTCTTTAAACGAATCGCATGGCATGATGAATTCTAGTCGTATCGCATTTTCTTTAAACGAATCACGTCGCATGATGCTTTTTCTTTAAACGAATCGCATCGCATGATGCTTTTTCTTTAAACGAATCGCATCGCATGATGAATTCTAATCGCATCGCATTTTCTTTAAACGAATCGCATGCATGTGCGATACGATTCTTCTTCGTCGCGATCCGATTAATCATTTTCTATATTTTTACAATTTTCAGCCATTTTCCTCCGTGACCCTTCTTATCCCCTTTAATGGGTTTTGATTCATGAAAACTATGTCTACTCGCTTTTTCATGGCCCGAACGTCACTTGTTCAACCCATATGGCACCGGATAATCGCGAACCACCAAATTTATGTTTTTTCTTACATCTTACAGCCCGATCTACTACCAGGTTTCATGGCAACTCGACTTCTAACACTTAACCTTTTTAACCAAAACGTACCTTACGGGTTTGATTGGGTTCGGATCTGGACCAACCCATAGATTCTAGGCGTGATTCTTGTTGCTTGAAGATACTTGAACACAAAATCTTCCTTCCTTTAACTCGGATTTGGATTCGGGTTTGAGAGAGGGTGTGTGTGTGTGTGTGTGTGTGTATGTGTTCTTGAGTGTGTTTGGATGGAAGAAGGTGATTGAATGAGTGAGAATGTGGCGCATCATCCTTTTGGAGTTTATATACTCCTATTTTATTGGCCTTAAGGCCCATTCCCATTCCCTAGCCCATTCTTAAATCCATACCCAACATAATCAAACATTAACACATCATTAAATTAAAAAAAAATTCCCTTTATTTATTAATAACAAAAGTAGGATGCTACACTTAGTTGGAAGTGTTGAATATAACAATGCCCTAAAGAATATTAAGCTTGATGTAGTGCAAAAGTTTTGTCATTGGATGTATGCTGCGTCTATTTCTTTCAATGCGTTAAAGTTTGATAGTCTAGGGCCCGCAATTGATGCGCTTGGCCAATGGTGGTATGAAACCCCCTAGCTATCATAAGGCACACGTTATGATGTTGAAGCTAGAGATGGAGCATACGAAAAAACTTATGCGAGAAAATGAGGCTGAGAAGTCAACTTATTGGTGTTCGTTGATAGCCGATGGATGGAGGGACCGAAGAGGAAGGGAAATAATCAACTTTCTAGTTAACACTCCTCGAGGTAGTATGCTTATTGAGTCGGTCGATGCCTCTAGCTATTCTCACACGGGTGAGAACATGTTCAAATTGTTTGATCGATTTATCAAGAAGATTGGACCGGAAAACATTATTCAAATTGTGACGGATAGCGCAAGTAATAATGTTAGTGCTGGTAAGTTTATAACAAAATACTTTTTATTTTAAATTTCTTGTGTCACCCAAAGTCCTAAGTCCTACCACTTTTATCCCATTTTATGGCAAACTTGTGGAAGAAAATATAAGCACATATATTGGACTCCTTGCGCGGCCCATTGCATTGACTTGATGTTTGAAGACATCTTTAAATTGCCCCATTTAAAAGAACTCTTGAAATGGCAGTTGCGGTGAACACGTATATATATAACCGCACATTGCTACTAAACATGAGGAGAGATTTCATGGGGCAAAAAACATGGTTAGGCCTGCAAAGACTCGCTTTGCCACCGCTTTTATCACCCTTAATTGTTTCAAAGCAAACAAAAGGAAATTAAGAGAAATGCTCACTTCGTCGGTTATATTTATGAGGAGCGAGAAAGCCTCCTATGGTTATATTTATGAGGCCATGGATAGGGCAAAGGAGATTATGGCTGCTTTAGGAACAAACAAGAAATGTATAAAGAAAATTTCAAAATAATTGATAAAAGGCGGAATTGTCAGTTACATCGGCCATTGCATGCAGCGGGTTATTACTTGAATCCAAGTTTGTACTACAACAATCCATATGTGGAAGATGATAATGAGCTTGTAGGTGGGTTACATTCATGCATTGATAAGTTGGCATTGACTGAATAAGTAAAGTCAAAGATTCACCTTGAGATCCCATTATATCGACATGCTGAAGGGATTTTTGGAACTCCATTCACCATGAAAATGAGAGAAATTCTTGCACCGGGTATGCTTTATATATATATATATATATATTAAATTTAAAAAATTTAAGTTTAACTCATTTTTTGTGTATTTTATTATTAAATTAGAAAAGTGGTGGATGCAATACGAAGCATCGGCATTGACACTAAAAAAGGTTTGCCATCAGGGTGCTGAGTTTAACGTGTAGTTCATCATGGTGCGAACGCAATAGGGTGTAACGTCCGTTAATTTCCGATAAAAAGGTTTAACCTTGTAGTGTTGTGTACACCTTCCGGGCTTGACCCGACATTCTCCTGAGAGCTCCTTGCCACACTTGTAAACGTATCTTATTTAACTTTCTTACAAGTTCACCCATTGTTAAAGTTGAGGGACTAGGATGTATTATTGTTATTATATAAAAAATAATAATAATAATCCTAAACCCTAACCCAAATCCCGATCGGCGCCCCTCCCCCTCTCTTCTCGATTTCCGTGCAAGACCAGCTCGTTTCTGGCCATCCAAACTTCAATTCCAGGCCGGTATTATATGTCTACAACTCTTTTTCACCTTAATTCATCCTTATGGCCCGCTTATTCGTCGAGATTCGGTTGTTTTTAGGCTTGTCGGGTGGTTGTCCAATTGGGCAGTTTCGGGGCTATTTCGGCTAAGGTTTTTGCACCACAATCTTCCTAGGTATGTCCTATATAACATACTAAAATTTCATGGTTAGTGGAATTGGTTAGGTCGGCCAATTGTTAATAGTTTGAAAACTAGGATTCGGTTGACTAGTTTGCGAGTTGTTGTGTTTAATGCGTTGTTTGAGGGAATTGACAACCAATTCGAATGTTGTGGACTCGGCATGATATGTTGGCTGTGAAAAACTGATTTTTTGAGTATTTGGGTTGAATTGGTAGTCGGTTACTTAAACGGGTCGGTATAGCGCAAATTCCCGTTTATTGGTAGTTGTGCATCGTGCTTGCGAATTACCGACCCATCCAACTCGTGTAGCATCGTGTGGACTTGTTGGCTGTGATTGTACTAAATTTGGTCCACACGGGGCTGAGTTGATAGCTAAGTGCATAAACGACCCGTTAACGCGCGTATTCGACAAAACCAACAACTTTCGGGTGTAGTTTGGAAATCCTTGGTCTCCGGAATTAACTAGGGGTGGTTTTGATAAATATATGGCCTTGGGGGCTGATGTAATTGAATTTGGTAACATCAAGACTCTAGGTCAATCAAATCAAGTCGGAACGTCTCGTAGGATAAACGAGTCGGTACGTTTAGTTAGTAATCTTTGTGTGCAATCCGACAGGCTTGTAAACTGTGGATTGGCTTTGAAGTTCTCAAACTCTTTGGTGTTTGTGTGGCTCGTTTCAGGTGAGTTCATGATGCCCTTTTTACTCTTTTAACGTTTTGGGCTAGCATATTGATGTGTTGTAAAACACACGTATTTTCTGCATGTTTTATCTACGTATTATATTATATTTTATATGTTTTAACTCGTTTTAGATAGGTTTTACATACATTTATTAATCTTGTAGGTATTGGGTGAAAGAAAGAAAGAAACCGAGCTTTTCGAGCATTCTACGAGCCTTTTACGCATACAAGTTCAAGACAAAACTCAAGGCCCGGCCCGTATGCATCATGGAGGCCCAAATCTTACATTATAATATAATATATAAAAAATTAAAAAACCCTAGCTACTGGAATAGTTGCAGCGGCCGCAGCAGCAGGAGAAGAAGGGAGGAAGGAAGAAAAAGTTTTTTCGGCTTAGGATTTGATCGTGTGACGGCTAGGGAAGGAAGAAGACACAAGAACCAAGCCTCGGGGAAGTTTCTCATCAGTTGTAGCAGCCAAGAACAGCCCGGAATTCATCCATATCCTTTCTTTTCATAACATTGTTCATCATCTTTTTATACTTGTTCAATTGATTACTAGTTTTGCGATTGATTGAAAGATTGAAGTGTTTATGAGTAGGATTGATTGTTGAATGATTTGTGAGATGATTGGTATGAGTTTTATGGTGTTTTTCTTGAGTATATGCTGCTATCCAAATAATATGTTATGCTAATCTTGTTAGTTCTACCTAGGAATGATGATTATTGTTAGGTTTTGATAGGTTTTATGGATTGTTTGATTGATAGACTTGAATTGTTATTGTAAAGTTTGATTTAGACATGAAATAGTTTGTTTTTAAGGGCTGGAAATTTTGGTGATTCATTGCATAAACCCCATGTGTTGATTGATTAGTTTTGTATTGATTGATCGGTGCGTTGTTTGATTCTAGACTTGGTGTTTAGAGTTTGTTTGCGGTAGGAACATCCGTAGGGTTTTGTTGCATGATTATTTGGTTAAAGTACAGCAGTTAGGCACCTTCTTAGAGACCGAGAGGTGATAAGAACTTAGGGTTGTCTCATTGCCTTTACATGCTAGAATAAGGATTGCGCGAGAGCGAGTTCGTTTCTTGTCAGGTTTAGGTGTTTTGAGCGACTAGTTGATCTATTTGGTTTAAGTTGAATTGTTCCTCTATCCTTGTTTGTGTAGTATTCATTTCCATTAGGGTCGAGTGTTGGTGAGACCGAGAGGTGATCCTTCATTAGAACACGTAAGCAATTGTTTCCCGGTTTGGTCGTTTTAGCCGATTTTGAGTAGTTTAGGCTTGTTGTGTGAGACCGAGAGGTAATCTAGTGAGCCCGAGCGATCCTTAGTCGTGTCACCTTTAGGAACCGGTGTCTTGAAGTCATCCAATCCATTAGCTTGTCAGGCCTACAATTTGATTCAGACCTAGGTAGACATTTTCCTCCATCCTAAGTTAACACAGTTAGTTTGTCGTTAAGTTTTCTATTTTTGGTAAGTTTTGTTAGTCAGTCTAGTTAGTTCAGTTAAGTTAAAAGAATTCAAAAATTAATTAAATATTATTCTAAGGTAGGTCTTGTTTAGGGTTAGTAATCGTTAGCGTCTTACGTATCCACGTGTTCGATACTCGGACTTCCTAGGTCTATACTACTTGCGATCGGTACACTTGCCGGTTGTGTGTGGTTTTAGGATTTTCGTTAATATTAAAGCTTAGTTGTGAGGGTCATTATTATAGGGTTATTAGACACAAATCAAGTTTTTGGCGCCGTTGCCGGGGACACGGTTTTAGGCGTTTAGAGAGCGACTCGAGTTAGGACTTACCTATTGTGCTACTTGTAATTATGTTTGTTTTATTTTACCTATTTGTTAGAATAGTTTAGATAATCTTATTTCTAATTATAGTTTACTGCGACAGACTCGATCTCGTGGAGCACCCGACACTGAGGCATTCCCCGAGCCAGAGAGAGTTTCGTGAGAGACATCGTCCCGTTTCACCCTCGTCCACTTCTTCATCCGTTGACCCCGACGATAGGGATAGGATCATGGGCGACATTCCACCGAGGAGGACAGTTGCGGACCGGGCCCGTCCGGCCTATGCTGGCGCGAGATCCAGCATCGCACCACCAGCCATCGGAGTTGCTACGAACTGGCAGATCCCGTCAAACATTCTAAATACCATTGCTCATTCTGCTCAGTTTCACGGGTTGCTTCATGAGAACCCACACTCTCATCTTACTCGCATCGTGCGTATCTGTGACACTTTTCATCTTGCGGGCGTTTCCGAAGACGCCGTTGAGCTCCGTGTCTTTCCGTTTTCACTCGCTGATCAAGCGATTCTGTGGCTCGAGTCCCTCCCACAGGGCTCTATAGCTACTTGGGCTGCCATGCAGACCCAATTTCTTGAAAAATACGATCCTCCGGCTAAGGCCGCTCGTTTGCGTAACCAGATACATTCTTTTCAGATGGAGGACACCGAGAGTTTTTACGAGACCTGGGAGCAATTCAAGAATCTAATAGCGTTGTGCCCCAACCACGGCTTGCAAGATTGGGTGGTCGTCGAGAAATTTTATAATGGAGTGACGTACGCGACGCAGAGTATGCTCGACACGGCGGCGGAAGGAAATCTGTTGACGACTAAGGACCCTGATGAGTGTATTGCTTTATTCAATGGGCTAGCTATGAGTGGATACCAGAGACCACCTGCCAGAGGAGGTAAGACCGTCGATTCCATCTCACGAGGCATGCATTCGGTGGACACAACCACCGCACTAACGGCACAGGTCGAGGCGTTAGCGAAGATGGTGAAGGATATGCAGACAAAGAGCAAGTCGTGTGAGATCTGCAGAGGTGGGCATGATACCGTTCAGTGCCCAGTCAATTCGCAGGAGGAGGTCGTAGACTTCATAGGAAATCCAAACCGAAATCCAAATTCTTTCAATTCTTATAATTTGGGATGGAGAGGCAATCAGAACTCCAACTGGAGGAGCGGCAACCAGCCCGGTTTTCAGCAATACCAGAGTTTATTTCAGGATGCCGGTGAGGGAGCGAGCAGTGGGGAGAAGAAGCCCACTTTGGAGGAGATGATGGCGCAACAGACACAGATGTTGTCGCAGCTTATGACGCGTGAGGATTCCCGACACAAGGAGACACAGGAGAAGCTTCGAAAGCACGAGCAGTTCATGAGGAATCAAGGAGCGTCGATTCAGAGTCTCGAGCGGCAGATGGGGGAGATAGCCAGCCGATTGAACGAGATGCCGCAGGGTTCACTATCGAGTAACACCGAGCAGAACCCGAAGGGATTCGCTAAAGCTGTGACAACAAGGAGCGGTGCAGGGGCACGAGAGGAGCCCGGGATTCAGCAGAGAGGAGTCGTCGAGGAGCCTGCAGTAGTTGTAGAGGAGCAGGTGGATGAGAAGATTCAGATGGAGTCTCCACCGGCCCAGGTGCATCAGAGGAGCAGCCCAGGGAGTTCAGCATAGGCCGAGAGACAGCAGCTACCGAGCGAGCCGCTGAGAGTCTACAAGCCCAGAGTACCATACCCTGGGAGACTTGTAGGTTCCCTGGACGGATCACACGAGATATCCCGACATACACAGGTGCGGAATCCCTGTGTAGATCGTTACAGACGTAGAATACAAGCTCACAAACACACGAACACGATACGAACAAAACACACGTTATATTGATAACTCAAACCGTGATACTTACAGACTCTCGACCTCACGTCACTAGACTCACTGAATTACACGTAACTCGAACTACCCGAACTACTAACAAACGGTTAATCCGTAACCTATATAAATACACGACAACTTCGCCTCAGGCGAAGTTGTCCATAACTTCGCTCGTTCAACAAGTTCGCCTAGGCGAACTTGTCAACATCGCTTGGTTAACAAGTTCGCCTAAGCGAACTTGTCAACAACTTCGCTCTAAACAAACAAATACATAAACAATATTACAGACTCGATTACAGACATTAGACATATGAACTACTGACATATATGCACCAATAGACTCCCCCTTGGCAGTAGCTTCATATCTTGATCTTTCAGCATCTGTCTCGTAATCCTGTATCTTCACGCGTGCACTCCTTCTCTAACACACACCGACACAACTCGTTGATACTTTCTTGCTTCATCCTTCCAAGCTGGAATATAAAAGATCTTTTTCTCGTTGAGCATCTTCAGATCAGCTTGCGATAAGTTTACAAGATGCATCGGATCGTAAACTCTAAGGATCTCTTGTTCATCCTCATCTTCCATCACGGCTTCAGCAGTCTGGCAATCAACGTACCACCATTTTAGATTCTTCAACACATCTTGAGGCATAGTCTTCATTGGAACCTCCTTGATGCCTCGGATCGGTATGTACTTCATCACCATCCATGGCTTGCCATCTGCTCTTATTCCCCTTTCTGTATCCTCCACGAGCTTTCCCTTCTGTGGCTTTAATAATTCAAACTTCTTCTCTTTTATGCTTTCTTTCCACACGATCTTCTCAATCACTCTTGCCATGTTGTTGTCACTTCTATTTATCAGGCCCAACCTGGCCAAATCCTTCACCTCACATTCCGGCAACGTATTGAAAGATCTCAACATTCTTTTGAAGTATTGAATACCATCATAACGCTTCACCACAAACAACTTTATCTGTTCATCATATATCCAACAGATAATTCCCTTCTTCGACTCAGCATAGCCTTTGATGTTATAACTCTTCTTGAACATGGCTGGAACAGCAGGCTTCTTGGTCTTAATAAACCAATGAGCACAGCCTTCCTTCCACCTAGGCTGCTCCTCCCACTCAGTCTCATCCATCTCAGCACCCATGTCGGCTTTCTCAACATCAGGGATCTCGTGTTCAACGTCTTCTTCTATTATCTCTCCTTCTTCTATCCCATCTTCAATCACAATCTGCTCACCGATCTTCTCAATCACATCACTCGGCAGCACATCTTCATCAAACAACACATCGTCACTGAACATATCATCGTCCAGTTCCCTCAACGCATCAATCACGTCATCCTCCACCAACACCACATCATCACCACCAGCCGCGTCGGTAGACTCCCCCTCAGCTGTGGAAGTACCAAGAGCTTGAGAAGTTCTTGGCAGCTCACCACCTGCATCTTTCGATGCATTGGGATCATCGTCTCAGTCATTTCTTCTTTTAGTCCTGAGCTCTTCGCCCTTACAGCTCATCTCCCCCTGAGATGCCAAGAACTCCTTCAAGGCATCTATAATTTTCCCATGCTCAACCAGGAGGGATGACTGTAGTTGATTTGCTTCCACTAGGCTTTGAATAGTCTTCGATTGCTCTGCCATGATCCGCTCTAGTGAAGCTATTCTCTCTGAGTCTGACATAGGCGTAGGCGAGACATCAGAAGCGGGCGTAACCGCAGGTGGTACCATACCTGATAACCCTGCAGTAGTAACGACCGTTGACTCTACAAATCGTGCAGCTACCACCGACTGTGTAAGCGTTGGAGGTGGTAGAGACACGATCTCCGGAGTCGACGTCTGGATAGCAGTGATGGATGGAATGCCAGCAGATGTTGTAGCCACCACGGGAACATCCGCAGCGCTTGTACTTGTAACCTGTACAGAAGAAGGAACAATAGACATACCAGACAGTGCGGCCGGAGCAAAACGTACCATCCTAGAAGTCTCTCCAGCTCCCATGCCAGCACCTGTCCTTTCCCGTCTTGATCTTCTTATCAGCTTATGTATATCTTCTTCCTCTTCTGACTCTTCATCATCCTCCGTTCTCTTTCTCTTCCCTATCGTTCTCTCTCGAGACACCATCAACCGTCTCCCCTCATTCATAATCTCATCCAAATCGGAGTCAGCAATCGACGTTGCTGCTCTAGTAACACTCACACCCGTACCTTGTGCAGCCGAGACCTGCACCTCTTCAACTTGATCCATATCAAAATAACCTTGACCTCCAAAAACAGCGTCAAGATCTATATCCTCTGCAGCCGACACAACAGGCACAGCAGGAGCAGGAACAGCTTGAGTTGCTCTTGCCTGTCGCGGTTGAGGATCTCTGAACTCGTCCCCACCAGCAGGAACATACTCTGGGTTGATTAAAAACCCAAACAGTGGAGTATTCCTCGGACGACGTTCAGGGTTGCTCCTCGCACTTGAAGTGCGGCATTGAGCAAAGATACGTTTGCTCACAGATTCCACGTATCTTATCGGGCGTCTCTGAGGTAGACTCGGAGCCACATGGTTCAATATCATCTGGATAAAACGTTGGTACATAATGAACCGCTCCCGAGACATCGCCCTTCTTTGTCTGTCTATCTCGTAAAAGACCATCTGACTAAAACTGAAGCGTTTATTGTAAGTCAGTGCAGTCATTGCAGACTGCATGGTCGCACCCATACCGTCAGTGTTCGCCTTCCTCCCAGACATGCAAACTATCATATCGTGCATGAGGAAGCGCCACTGACCAAGCAGAAAATCCTTCCGCCTCTGTGAATCGCCTAATGGACCAGAATAGCCCATTCGGAGAAACGCTCCATCACGAAACGGAGCTACGAACTCAGTTGGGTCGTCCCTCGTCTCGTCTCCAAACCATAATGCCACTCGAATCTGTTCAGAATTGAACTGAACTTGTTGATTGTTCACCGTCGCTCGCATGACCGGGGACTCAACACGACAGTCGTATTCTACCGTCTGCCAAAAGTCTTCGATATTCGGTAGAGATATCGGCAGAGTGTTTGTGATGGCATGAAAAATCCTCGAGCGTAGGAGGAAAGTTATGATCTCGCGGTAATCGTCCACACCGCTCGCCTCCGGGTCAAGTGTGATGTACATATTGTGACCCGGGAAAAATTGACGTTGGTTATCACCATCGTCTCCTCCTGCACCTCCAGCACCAGCTATCGCAACCATATCTGCATCAAACTAACCAAGTTAGATAATCGTTAATGAATAACACAAGTTCGCTGGTTACCATGAGCGAAGTTGTGATAAGCTCTGTATAGGCGAAGTTAAAGTTGAGGCGAAGTTGGGAACAACTTCGCTTCAGCTTTAAGTTCGTCTAATTAACATTAAGTAAAAATGATCTAGGCGAAGTTAATGTTAACTTCGCCTCATCACAACATCGCCTCAGGCGAATTTAAGTTTCAGGCGAAGTTACGGATAACTTCGCCTCAGGCGAACTTAAGCTTCAGGCGAAGTTACGGATAACTTCGCCTAAACCCTAACTTCGCCTGAATCTGAATCGGCGACAGTGAGGATTATGGAACAACGTGCAGTTGATGTTTTCGTGATTAAGGAATCCGGAAAACATGAATGAACATTGAATATATGATAAATCGACATCTCGAACCTTGAACGTAATGAAATCTGGAAAAAATAACTCGGAATCGAAATAAAACAACAAGTTCGCCGGAGAATAGGTAAGTTCGCCGGAGAAGTTCGCTAGATATTTGAAAAGTGATGAACAGTTACCTGTTGAACATCCTTATATAGGGTCTGGGTTATACAGGCGAAGTTACGGATAACTTCGCCTAGGTGAAGTTATTCACAACTTCGCCTGTTTAACAACATCGCCTATATTTACAAAATCTAACCTTATAATTTGAACATTTTTCAATTAACCCTTTAAAACTTCCCTTTAAGAAATAAATAACATGATCAATTCTAAGTAACCAGTTAAAAAATCATAAAACTATCTAAGTACAAAAACTTAAAAAATTTAAAGTATAAGGGATCAAATTTCAGTCTAGTTAGGGACTACCGTGTTTTAGAAAAGATCCAAACAGGAATCATACTAACTACGTGACTGTCACATAGATCCGTGTTTAGCTGTATTATGACATATAGAGACAGGTTGTAAGCAGGTAATAACTTAAAGTGGTTTTCATCGTTTCTGTGATACGAGTTAGGTTCGATTAAGCCTCAAAATTTAAGTGGGCAACAACTCAGAAATATTGATGCCTTCTATCTATTCTCAAAGCGTATTTGGCTTTCCCCAAGTCACCCCGAATTGACCTCGACCCATAGTGTCTGATTAAGTTGTAAGTACTCTTCTTGATCTGCTTCCCGTTCTTCTCTCTTACTCAATGATTGTAAAGTCTTTATTTTATCTTCACTAATATGTTTCAATAACTTCAAATATATATATATATATATATATATATATATATATATATATATATATTTTAAACAAACATAGACTTCAAAGTAGAAATTAGCTGCAAGTCCCGAATCTGGATCACTGCAGTATCTTGAGACGCAATCTTCACGGGAATCAGAACACACATGGGCTTGTGTATGACTGGGTAATCGCTTTTCTGCCTATCATTCGGAAAGATACATATGAAGACATACAAAACTCTTAAGAAGTTTCCACGTAAAATCAAGTAGATTTAGTTTGTATCACGTCTACTTTTATGCACCATAAAAAGTTACCATGACATACAATGACTGTCCTAAAGCCTTTTAAGCCTAATAACTTCACTAGTTAAGCACACAGAATCAGTATAACTATCATTTTCCAGGGTTGGATCAATTTTCTGTTAAACATAGCAAATGAACTTCTTACGAAGTAACAGACTTGAAAAATAATTTCATTTCCCATTTCTTTCAAAATTTTAACATTAATCGCCCCGACCAAAACATAGTCTTCAGGTAAACGGCTATCCCGAAGATCCAATGGATCAGCTGGACCGACCACATACTAGTATGTGTCCTTCTGACTAAGTATGATCGAATAATTTTAAGCGAAAGAATGAAAAACTCATCATAAACCGCCCCGGTCACTATCAGTAATCTGGTTAATGGCTATCCTCAAAATCTACAAGTAGAAAATGAGGACCAAAACATATCCGAAGACAAGTCCTTCAAACTGATGTAACCGACATATTTTTAAGCGATTAGTGACGTTTTTTTTTTTTTTTTTTTTTTAATATCACAAGAAAAGCATGGTTACTCGGGATTGATCATCCCATTCAGTTCAATAAGGTTTTGAAATCTGGATTTGTCAAACGCTTTAGTATATAAATCAGCGAAATTATCAAGCGTATCCACCTTTTCAAGCATTATCAGTTTCTTCTCAGCACAATCCCGTATGAAATGATGACGTATGTCAATGTGTTTAGTTTTACTATGTTTCACGGGATTGTTAGTTACTGAGATAGCAGCTGTGTTGTCAATGCAAATAGGAGTAAGTAAGAAATTCAGACCATAGTCGCGCAACTGTTGTTGAATCCAAAGAACCTGAGAGCAGCAGTTGGATGCTGCCATGTATTCTGCCTCACAGGTTGAAATTGCGACTGAAGTCTACTTCTTGCACTGCCACGACACCAATCTGCCACTAACAAACTGACATCCTCCAGTTGTTGACTTCCGACTCTGATTGCACCCTCCATAATCAGAATCTGTGTAAGCGACCAGCTCCAAGTCTCCTCCTCTCGGGTACCACAACCCCAGCTTCGGCTTGCCCTTGAGATACCGCAGTATCCTCTTTGCACCTTTCAAATGAGATTCTTTTGGATTTGCCTGAAAACGTGCACAAAGACAAACAGCAAACATTATATCAGGCCTAGATGCAGTTAAGTACATTAAAGAACCTATTATTGCCCGATATTGAGTTGGGTCCACATCTGCATCACCGTCTACTTCAACACCCAATTTGTGATTGACGCAGATTGGAGTATCATATGGAGAACTGTCCTCCATCTTGAAGCGCTTGAGCACATCATGAACATACTTCGTCTGATGAATGAACATCCCGTCCTTCTTCTGATCAACCTGCAATCCTAGAAAGAAAGTTAGTTCACCCATAGCACTCATTTCAAACCTTTTCTTCATGACGGCTTCAAACTCCTGACACATGGAGACTTTTGATGCAGCAAATATAATGTCATCCACATAGACTTGTACCAGCAGGAAGTCGCTTCCATCTCTTTTGAAGAACAACGTGCTATCAATTTTCCCTCTTTCAAAACCATTCTCGAGCAAGTAATCCGATAAAGTTGCATACCAGGCACGAGGTGCCTGATGTAATCCATACAACGCCTTGCTCAACCTGTACACGTGATCTGGAAAGTCTGGGTCAGGAAAACCCGGAGGTTGCTCAACATACACAACCTCATCAACTTTCCCATTCAAAAACGCACTCTTCACATCTAGCTGAAACACCTTCATCTTTTCATAAGCAGCAAACGCTAAAAACAATCTTATGGCTTCCAACCTGGCGACAGGAGCGAACACTTCGTTATAATCAATTCCCTCTTGTTGATTAAAACCTTTAACGACTAGCCTCGCCTTGTTTCTTATGATAATCCCTTTCTCATCTCTCTTGCACTTAAACACCCATTTTGTGCCTATCGCATGCACATTCTTTGGTTTTTTTAAACCAAAGTCCAAACTTCCATCTTCTCGAATTGAGCCAACTCTTCTTGCATGGCCTCGACCCACGAGCTGTCCTTTAAAGCGATTTGATAATTCTTCGGTTCAATCTGGCTTATAAAGCAGTTATACAGGCATTCATTTATTATTCCTGTCTCCTTAATGCTTGTATAAACACAGGTGTGTTCATTCAAGCTACTTCTCATTTGTACACCTGAGGACACATCACCAATCACATTATCTAAAGGGTGATCTTTATGAATTTTCGTGGTCGGAACAGAACCGACATGCAAATTATCTTCCAAATTAGAAGAGATCTCATCAATGGTTGTTTCATGCTGAGAGTGAAAAGGATTGATAAATTCTTCTTCAGCAGAGGCAGTAGGGGTACCGATAGTGTTTGATGAGGAAGGTTGACATTTATCAATCAGCTGTCTTTGCAATAGATTTTCTTCCTCATCGAGTATCATCTTCATCGCAGCTCTTTCTTCTTCCTCAGAAATTTCCAAATCCGGTACGTTAAATGACTTAAAAAGCTTAACATAGTCGAAAAGCTCAGCAGGTCCATTGCTTGGTTTTGGCGGTTGGTAACTTGTGATGTCAGTGTTACACACCACCTCCACCTTGCAGGTCGAAGTATTGAAGACACACCTGTTGGGAGTACCAACAACATAACCGACTAAGATTCCTTCATCGGCTACTTCGCCAAATTTAGAATTTGTCTTCAAGATCGAACAAGGGGACCCGAATGGTTCAAGACCACTCAAGTTGGGCTTCCTTCCATGCATAAGCTCGTAACATGTTTTACCAAGTCTCTTAACGGTTAACACTCTATTCAGAACATAGCAGGCTGTAGCAACTGCTTCAGCCCAGAACATCCCAGGAAGCTTCGAATCTGCCAGCATAGTTCTGGCTCCTTCAATTAAAGTTCGGTTCTTCCTTTCAGCCACTCCATTCTGTTGCGGAGTATACGGAGCGCTGTATTGATGTTCAATTCCTTTCTGAAGACAGAAGATCTCCATTTCAAAATTTTTGAACTCCGTCCCATTCTTCGTGAAATGAACAGTATACTCCTTATCACAAATCTGCGACACACTCAGCAGATTGTGCTTCAACTCTTCTACAAAGTTCACATTCTCAAGAGTCATTTTTCCATTGGACACCGTTCCTCTTCCAGTAATTCTTCCTCCACTTTCACCGGCAAAGCTAACTCTCGCTCCTTGAACAGGTTTTAAGTCGTGCAACAAGTATTTGTTACCCGTCATGTGCCGGGAACAGCCGCTATCTACAATCCAAAGACTGTGGGCAGCCCTGTTCAACTGTTCCTGCACAATAAAGCAAATGATTAGAATCTAGGGACCCAAGACCAATTGGTCTTGGATCTATACATCCCGTACTTCTGCTTTCCAAAGTTAGCATCTGGATAATTCCTGTCAGTCCTATTAGGAAATCTCCTTGGAAATTGAGTGTGAGGCCTTCCAAACCTATGTGTATTGAAAGTATTATATCTTGCGGTTTGGTTATTAGCATTGTTAAACTGAGGTTTGTTTCTGTGAAAACCTGAATTAGTTACATTTCGGAATTTTGAAGGGTTTTCATTTTTAACAGTATTAAAATTACCATTAGGCTTATACTCAGTTTTAATAGGCCTCACACCTCTGACTTTCGGCGTCAGAGGGCAATCTGCAACAAGATATCCTAACTTATTACACCTAAAACAACACCTATGCTCCAATTTCTTTTCAAAGGTTGTTTTGGATGTCGAGGCTGTGTTACCGGCCGTTCGTCTCACATAAGGTGGGACGTACGGGTTGAGTGGAGTACTCTTTTTATAAGTTTTATTTTTTCTCCACCAGTGGGTAACACTACCTTTTCTTTTGTCTTACCCGATTCGGACAACTTATCCGAATCCGATGAGACTGGACTCGTAACAGAAATTTTCACACTTGAAACAGGCGAACTCGTTTCGCCACTACTAACACTTGGTTCTTTACTCGTAACCTTGATTGGAACTGTCTGAGGAACTTCAAAATCAACAGATTTCTGAACACTAGGGTTATAAGTATAATTGTAGTTATAAGGTGGTGGAACCTTGTGATAACCAATTCCTCCCCTCTTCGCAGAGGTACCTTGATCACTAACAAGGTGATCAAGAATAGCTGAGGAATTTCTGAACTGTTCAAGTTTTCGGTTCAGTTCCACCACTTTCACCTGGTGGTCAGCAATCTGCTTTTCTCGTTCAGCAATCAGTTTAGTTTTTTCTTCTAAAACCTCATAACTTAGATCAATTACTTCAATTTTTTCAGCAAGTTTTGTTTTTAAGCTTTTAACATCTTTTTCACACGCTTTTATTTTAACTTTGTAACTGTTTTCTCTTGCTTTCATAAAGTGATGATCTTCTTTAAGAGTTTTAAATTCAGCATCTAAACGAACATACTGATCAGTTATGGTAGCAAGTTGCTCAGACAAATTCTCACATTTAGTACAAATATGTTTAGAACTTACCTCGGAGAGTTGATCCTTGTTATCTGCCATGAAAGCTTTTTCCTTACCAGTAGCTTTCTTTTCTCCGGTAATCTTCTCACATTCTTCATTCTTAACCTTAGCCATATTTGCCTGCTCACTAGCTTCATTCGGATGCAGGTTCCAGTTGTATTCACCTGCTTCTCTGGACAGCATGGCATTGACTTCTTTACTACTCCCAGTGTGCTGTGTAGACCGGCCCTGACCACGTTCAACTCGCTCGTTTCTGCAATCTTTGGCAAAGTGCCCGTTTTGTTGACAGTTATAGCACCTCACCTTAGACTTGTCGAACCCTGGCCTGCCACCAACAAACTTTCTTCCCGTCTTTCTCATAAACTTCTTTACTCTCCTCACTATCATGGCCATCTGCCATTGTAAATCCATTTCCCCCAGATCATCAGCATCGATCTGGTCATAGTCTTCATCCAGCATCGCTGGATCAACCACCTTTCCTTGAATATAGTTTTCATATGAAGCAATAAATGAAGCATAGAGGCCAAACTGCTCTTCAGCAGATTTGACGCTCATTGGCATCTTAGAGTAATTATTGCTTGTGGAACTTGAAGATCCACTACTCTTGCTTGCTGTCTGTTGAGTACCACTTGATCCACCCGCAACTAAGCAAACATCCCCATTTGAGTTTACTGACACATGCCCCTCCTGTGAAGAATTGGCACCCGACTCACCCTTCGAGTAGTAGGCGGCAGAATCAGTCTTTGAACTTGTATTGGAGTTTACTTTAGCACCGTACATGCCTGGATCTTGAACCTGATCCATAGATGTTTCTTTTCTTACCATATTAAGCTCAAAAGTTCTGAGCTTGTTGATAGTGGTTTCAAGATCATAAGTAGGGAAGTCCTTGTCTTCCCTCATTAGCACAGTATACATCTCCCATTTTGGTGGGAGAGCATCAAGAAGTTTTTCCACAATCTCTTCTTCTCGGCATGAAATGGAGTAGTTACTCAATTCAGTCATTAGATGATAATATCGAGTGATAATGTCATCCAAAGATTCGTTCTTTAAGTACTTAAAGACTGAAAATTGAGTTTTGAGCAACTTTATCTTTGAAGCCCGAATACCTACATTTCCTTCAAATCTGCTCTCAAGAGCTTCCCAAAGCTCTCTAGCTGATGTATACTTTCTGATCGTATGGAGGATCTCCTGTGGAAGAGCCATTGTGATTGCAGCATGAGCCTTGCTCTCGGCTTCATACATCTTTTTCTCCTCCTCTTCCATTTTACTGTATTTCTTGATTTGGTCTCGACCCTCATACTCCATGATTGGTGGAATATATCCATCTTGGATACATACCCACATTTTCGCATCCTGGTACTTAACGTATTGTATGAACCGATCCTTCCACGCGACAA
Source organism: Bidens hawaiensis (assembly GCF_021521415.1). Classification (NCBI taxonomy): domain Eukaryota; kingdom Viridiplantae; phylum Streptophyta; class Magnoliopsida; order Asterales; family Asteraceae; genus Bidens; species Bidens hawaiensis. The sequence goes on from NW_027491228.1 coordinate 2,212,955, forward strand.
AATCGGTTCCCTTCAGCAACCTTGGGGCCTTTGAAGCTGACCCCGCTTCAACTTCCATCTTTACAAGCTCCGAAATGTTGATCGACGACATCCTTCTTGAAGACTAAGAAACCCGAAAAATTCTGAAAATGCGAAGTTAAGAAATTTCCTCTGAACAGTACTGTAGGCGAAGTTAAGGATAACTTCGCTTAAGTAATAACTTCGCTGGATTCTTCTTAAATTCGCGCGACGGTGAACAATCAACAAGTTCAGTTCAATTCTGAACAGATTCGGGTGGCATTACGGTTTGGAGACGAGACGAGGGACGACACAACTGATTTCGTAGCTCCGTTTCGTGATGGAGCGTTTCTCCGAATGGGCTATTCTGGTCCATTAGGCGATTCACAGAGGCGGAAGGGTTTTCTGCTTGGTCAGTGGCGCTTCCTCATGCACGTTATGATAGTTTGCATGTCTGGGAGGAAGGCGGGCACTGACGGTATGGGTGCGACCATGCAGTCTGCAATGACTGCACTGACTTACAATAAACGCTTCAGTTTTAGTCAGATGGTCTTTTACGAGATAGACAGACAAAGAAGGGCGATGTCTCGGGAGCGGTTCATTATGTACCCACGTTTTATCCAGATGATATTGAACCATGTGGCTCCGAATCTACCTCAGAGACACCCGATCAGATACGTAGAATCTGTGAGCAAACGTATCTTTGCTCAATGCCGCACTTCAAGTGCGAGGAGCAACCCTGAACGTCGTCCCAGGCATACTCCACTGTTTGGGTTTTTAATTAACCCAGAGTATGTTCCTGCTGGTGGGGACGAGTTCAGAGATCCTCAACCGCGACAGGCAAGAGCAACTCAAGCTGTTCCTGCTCCTGCTGTGCCTGTTGTGTCGGCTGCTGAGGATATAGATCTTGACGCTGTTTTTGGAGGTCAAGGTTATTTTGATATGGATCAAGTAGAAGTGGTGCAGGTCTCGGCTGCACAGGGTTCGAGTGTGAGTGCTACTAGAGCAGCTACATCGATGGCTGACTCCGATTTGGATGAGATTATGAATGAGGGGAGACGGTTGATGGTGTCTCGAGAGAGAACGATTGGGAAGAGAAAGAGAACGGAAGATGATGAAGAGTCAGAAGAGGAAGAAGATATACATAAGCTGATAAGAAGATCAAGACGGGAAAGGACAGGTGCTGGCATGGGAGCTGGAGAGACTTCAAGGACTGTACGTTTTGCTCCGGCCGCACTGTCTGGTATGTCTATTGTTCCTTCTTCTGTACAGGTTACAAGTACAAGCGCTGCGGATGTTCCCGTGGTGGCTACATCATCTGCTGGCATTCCATCCATCACTGCTCTCCAGACGTCGACTCCGGAGATCGTGTCTCTACCACCTCCAACGCTTACTCAGTCGGTGGTAGCTGCACGATTTGTAGAGTCAACGGTCATCACTACTGCAGGGTTATCAGGTATGGTACCACCTGCGGTTACGCCTGCTTCTGATGTCTCGCCTTCGCCTATGTCAGACTCAGAGAGAATAGCTTCACTAGAGCGGATCGTGGCAGAGCAATCGAAGGCTATTCAAAGCCTAGTGGAAGCAAATCAACTACAGTCATCCCTCCTGGTTGATCATGGGAAAATTATAGATGCCTTGAAGGAGTTCTTGGCATCTCAGGGGGAGATGAGCTGTAAGGGCGACGAGCTCAGGACTAAAAGAAGAAATGACCGAGACGATGATCCCAATGCATCGAAAGATGCAGGTGGTGAGCTGCCAAGAACTTCTCAAGCTCTTGGTACTTCCACAGCTGAGGGGGAGTCTACCGACGCGGCTGGTGGTGATGATGTGGTGTTGGTGGAGGATGACGTGATTGATGCGTTGAGGGAACTGGACGATGATATGTTCAGCGACGATGTGTTGTTTGATGAAGATGTGCTGCCGAGTGATGTGATTGAGAAGATCGGTGAGCAGATTGTGATTGAAGATGGGATAGAAGAAGGAGAGATAGTAGAAGAAGACGTTGAACACGAGATCCCTAATGTTGAGAAAGCCGACATGGATACTGAGATGGATGAGACTGAGTGGGAGGAGCAGCCTAGGTGGAAGGAAGGCTGTGCTCATTGGTTTATTAAGACCAAGAAGCCTGCTGTTCCAGCCATGTTCAAGAAGAGTTATAACATCAAAGGCAATGCTGAGTCGAAGAAGGGAATTATCTGTTGGATATATGATGAACAGATAAAGTTGTTTGTTGTGAAGCGTTATGATGGTATTCAATACTTCAAAAGAATGTTGAGATCTTTCAATACGTTGCCGGAATGTGAGGTGAAGGATTTGGCCAGGTTGGGCCTGATAAATAGAAGTGACAACAACATGGCAAGAGTGATTAAGAAGATCGTGTGGAAAGAAAGCATAAAAGAGAAGAAGTTTGAATTATTAAAGCCACAGAAGGGAAAGCTCGTGGAGGATACAGAAAGGGGAATAAGAGCAGATGGCAAGCATGGATAGTGATGAAGTACAAACCGATCCGATGCATCAAGGAGGTTCCAATGAAGACTATGCCTCAAGATGTGTTGAAGAATCTAAAATGGTGGTACGTTGATTGCCAGACTGCTGAAGCCGTGATGGAAGATGAGGATGAACAAGAGATCCTTAGAGTTTACGATCCGATGCATCTTGTAAACTTATCGCAAGCTGATCTGAAGATGCTCAACGAGAAAAAGATCTTTTATATTCCAGCTTGGAAGGATGAAGCAGGAAAGTATCAACGAGTTGTGTCGGTGTGTGTTAGAGAAGGAGTGCACGCGTGAAGATACAGGATTACGAGACAGATGCTGAAAGATCAAGATATGAAGCTACTGCCAAGGGGGAGTCTGTTGGTGCATATATGTCAGTAGTTCATATGTCTAATGTCTGTAATCGAGTCTGTAATATTGTTTATGTATTTGTTTGTTTAGAGCGAAGTTGTTGACAAGTTCGCTTAGGCGAACTTGTTAACCAAGCGAAGTTGTTGACAAGTTCGCCTAGGCGAACTTGTTGAACGAGCGAAGTTATGGACAACTTCGCCTGAGGCGAAGTTGTCGTGTATTTATATAGGTTACGGATTAACCGTTTGTGATTAGTTCGGGTAGTTCGAGTTACGTGTAATTCAGTGAGTCTAGTGACGTGAGGTCGAGAGTCTGTAAGTATCACGGTTTGAGTTATCAATATAACGTGTGTTTTGTTCGTATCGTGTTCGTGTGTTTGTGAGCTTGTATTCTACGTCCGTAACGATCTACACAGGGATTCCGCACCTGTGTATATCGGGATATCTCGTGTGATCCGTCCAGGGAACCTACAATTGGTGTAATTGTAAAGTGTAATTGTAAGATGAGGAGCAGAGACAGAGATGAGGAGCAGAATTCCAAATTTCTTGATCTTTTGAAGCAGCTTCACCTTAACATTCCATTCCTTGAGGCACTGACTCAGATGCCTAAACACGCGAAGTTCCTCAAGGAAATCCTTTCGAATAAGGAGAAGCTTGCTGAGGTCGCTTCCATCCCATTGAGTGCTAGTTGTTCTGCTGTCTTACAGAGGAAATTACCAGAAAAGATGGCCGATCCAGGGAGTTTCATGATTCCCTGCATCTTGAGTGATGATACGGTTATTCATGCGCTGGCCGATCTCGGTGCCAGTAATAATCTCATGCCGTATTCCGTGTATCGCAAGCTGGGTTTAGGTGAACCGAGGCCTACTAGGATGAGTATCCAGCTTGCTGATCGTTCTGTGAAATACCCTCGATGGGTGGTTGAGAACATGCTGGTTCGTGTCGACAAGTTCATCTTCCCGGTGGACTTTGTCATTCTGGATATGAACGACGATGATAGCGTACCACTGATTTTAGGCCGACCATTCCTTGCCACTGCACAGGCGTTGATCGACGTCTGCGAGGGTAAGTTGATTTTGAGAGTTGGGGATGAGAACGTCACCTTTGACGTTCGACAGTCACTGAAACACCCCAAGTCTGCTGATGACTCCATGTACTTTATCGATACCATCATGGAGCATGTTGGGGAGATTTCAGCGAGATCTATGGAGGATCTGCCTCCGACACTCAGATTCTTGATAGGGACATTCCGGAGATTAAGATGGTTGCCATGACCGATCAGTCAAAGGAAGATGACGCCGAGTCACACCACCCTGAGTCTGAAGTGTCTGTTGAGATCGTACGTGACGATCCGATGGACCGACCTTCTGTCGAGAGCCCCCCTCCTTCCTTAGAGCTTAAGGATTTACCTTCCCATCTGGAGTACGCGTTTTTGGACGAGGAGAGGAAGTTTCCGGTTATTGTCGCATCTGCTTTGACGGAGGTCGAGAGAGAGAGACTGTTGAGGGTGCTTCAAGAGCACAAGGAGGCCATTGCATGGAAGATTATCGACATCAAGGGTATCAACCCTTCGTTTTGCACGCATAAAATCCTCATGGAGGATAATTATAGGACTGTCGTTCAGCCGCAGCGGCGGCTTAATCCGAAGATGCAGGAGGTCGTGAAGAAGGAGATCATCAAACTCCTTGATGCGGGGATCATTTTCCCCATTTCTGATAGTTCGTGGGTTAGTCCAGTCCAAGTGGTTCCCAAAAAGGGTGGCATGACTTTCGTCACCAATGAGAGGAACGAGCTCATTCCCACTAAGACTGTGACCGGTTGGAGAGTCTGCATCGATTACCGCAGACTAAATGATGCCACGAGGAAAAACTCCCCAACAAGCTGAGTGTTGGATTAATGTTGCATGGATAACCGTATCATTAATCCAAACTGGCACCAAACGTTTGTTCACTTGGGGAAAAACATCATTTAGTAACTTCCTCTGTATCGCAAGCTGCGATGAATAAACATACAACGGGCCTCTTCTCTTGATAACTTACAAACGTTTGTTCACTGTACATTCAGTAGGTCAGTAGACTTTCAGTCTATATGCTTGTGCCACTAACATGTGGGCAGCGTTACTCGTATTTAAGCACAATTTTCCATTTGTCACATCATCCCCTTGTTGAAAGAAATTTCGTGCTCGAAATTTTGATTATGATATACGGAAACTATAACCATAGTTTCTTGATAGTGAAAGCGTCTGAATGCTTGACAGTATAAACAAATAGGAAATGCTAAGATTAATGATTTTTAATGTTATTGGGAACCAAACGAGATTCAAGTATTCACTTGATTAGAGATATAAAAATAAAACGAGAGGTTTGTCATAGGAATATCCGATCAATGTTTGTAAAAGTTGATGCATTCAACTATGACTTTTTAAGAGTTTAGGGAAGCAATTATAATATAAGCATCCATTGATGTAAAGAAATGGCAAAATTTCAAAAGTAGTAAAGGAGTTGAGTCTCAATAGTTCACTCTCATTTCCAGATAAGCTTAGTAATAGGTACGACTACCATTGCGAAAGTGATACAAATGTTAAGGATTTAGAAAATAAGGCTTCTATAGCTCAAGGAGATGGTGGTTCATAAATATGAATATGTATATAAGAGTTTCATTTACCGATCAAGTCAGGCTATCGAGCGAAGAATACTAATACGTCTTGTTTCTTATTTTGGTTAATATGGTGATCTGAGTTCATGGAACTCAATAATGAGGACGCTTGTAACAGGTTACAACATCCCAAAGATGTTCATAAGATTCGGATCACTATTACGCTGATTAGCCAAGGTTGAGTTTCCTCTATTCCACACGAGGAACCATTAGAAAAATATACTACTTGCCCAATTGAACTATGATTTAGAAGTCCTATGGTTTATGATTAAACTATGGTAGCTAGCGCTCTTTTAATCAGGGAGGTATGGTTTATCGGATTGGATCGTTACTCAACATTGTTAAGGTAGTAAGGTTTCATGAAAAGATTGTGTTCAACATAAATTTTTAGGTTGATCGCGTGGACACGAAGGACAGGTGTCCCGAAACAAAGTGTTGATGAAACTGCTCGTACAAGAATTCACATCAAAGTAATTTGGTTAAAGTCAAAATTTCTCCACATCTAAGATAAACGTGATTTGGAGATACCAAAGGAGTTACTTTAAGTGATCGAAGTGAAAAAAAATTCGAGGTGAGTGTCAAATGCATTCGTTGATAATTGATTGAGTTGGTTATTTCAAGTGTAATTTAGTGAGTCAAGTGACGTGAGGTCGAGAGTCTGTAAGTAACACGGTTCGAGTTATTAATATAACGTGTGGTTGTTCGTATCGTGTTCGTGTGTTTGTGAGCTTGTGTTCTACGTCCGTAACGATCTACACAGGGATTCCGCACCTGTGTATATTGGGATATCTCGTGTGATCCGTCCAGGGAACCTACAATTGGTATCAGAGCTTTTGCTCGATTGTGTGGTTCGGGATATTCACGCGGGTGTAGAATTCGTTCCATTTCGGGTATTCACGGGACGAGTTTGTGGTGTTTTTGCTCATTCTAGCCTCCTATCAGTGTGTTCAAGCCTTTAAACCGTCAGAAACGTCGTTAAAATCCGTTTTTCAGATCTGCAGAAAGTTTAAGTTCGTCAGGCGAAGTTGCTGTTCATCAGGCGAAGTTGCCGTCAGGATACGTAGGGTTTCAGCGAAGATATAAGGAGAAGCGAAGTTATTCACAACTTCGCCTACCTCCTCAACTTCGCCTAACTCAGCGAAGTTCTCATCAAGTTCGCCTACTCTCTAAGTTCGCTTACCCTAAGCGAAGTTATTCTTAAATTCGCCCAGTCACGCGAATTTAAGAAGAATCCAGCGAAGTTATTACTTAAGCGAAGTTATCATTAACTTCGCCTACAGTACTGTTCAGAGGAATTTTTGTTTAACTTCGCCTAATCAGATTTTTTCGGGTTTCTTAGTCTTCAAGAAGGATGTCGTCGATCAACATTTCGGAGCTTGTAAAGATGGAAGTTGAAGCAGGGTCAGCTACAAAGGCCCCAAAGTTGCTGAAGGGAACCGATTTTGTCGCGTGGAAGGATCGGTTCATACAATACGTTAAGTACCAGGATGCGAAAATGTGGGTATGCATCCAAGATGGGTATATTCCACCAATCATGGAGTATGAGGGTCGAGACCAAATCAAGAAATACAGTAAAATGGAAGAGGAGGAGAAAAAGATGTATGAAGCCGAGAGCAAGGCTCATGCTGCAATCACAATGGCTCTTCCACAGGAGATCCTCCATACGTTCAGAAAGTATACATCAGCTAGAGAGCTTTGGGAAGCTCTTGAGAGCAGATTTGAAGGGAATGTAGGTATTCGGGCTTCAAAGATAAAGTTGCTCAAGACTCAATTTTCAGTCTTTAAGTACTTAAAGAACGAATATCTTGATGATATTATCACTCGATATTATCATCTAATGACTGAATTTAGTAACTACTCCATTTCCTACCGAGAAGAAGAGATCGTGGAAAAACTTCTCGATGCTCTCCCACCAAAATGGGAGATGTATACTGTACTGATGAGGGAAGACAAGGACTTCCCTACTTATGATCTTTTAACAACTGTCAACAAGCTCTGAACTTTTGAGCTTAATATGGTAAGAAAAGAAACATCTATGGATCAGGTTCAAGATCCAGGCATGTACGGTGCTAAAGTAAACTCCAATACAAGTTCAAAGACTGATTCTGCCGCCTACTACTCGAAGGGTGAGTCGGGTGCCAATTCTTCACAGGAGGGGCAAGTGTCAGTAAACTCAAATGGGGATGTTTGCTTTGTTGCGGGTGGATCAAGTGGTACTCAACAGACAGCAAGCAAGATTAGTGGATCTTCAAGTTCCTCAAGCAATAATTACTCTAAGATGCCAATGAGCGTCAAATCTGCTGAAGAGCAGTTTGGCCTCTATGCTTCATTTATTGCTTCATATGAAAACTATATTCAAGGAAAGGTGGTTGATCCAGCGATGCTAGATGAAGACTATGACCAGATCGATGCTGATGATCTGGAGGAGATGGATTTACAATGGCAGATGGCCATGATAGTGAGGAGAGTAAAGAAGTTTATGAGAAAGACGGGAAGAAAGTTTGTTGGTGGCAGGCCAGGGTTCGACAAGTCTAAGGTGAGGTGCTATAACTGTCAACAAAACGGGCACTTTGCCAAAGAATGCAGAAACGAGCGAGTTGAACGTGGTCATGGCCGGCCTGCACAGCACACTGGGAATAATAAGGAAATCAATGCCATGTTGTCCAGAGAAGCAGGTGAATACAACTGGAACCTGCATTCGAATAAAACTAGTGAACAGGAAAATATGGCTAAGGTTGAGAATGAAGAACGTGAGAAGATTACCGGAGAAGAGAAAGCTACTGGTAAGGAAAAAGCTTTCATGACAGACAACAAGGATCAACTCTCCGAGGTAAGTTCTAAATCTATTTGTACTAAATGTGAGAATTTGTCTGAGCAACTTGCTGCCATAACTGATCAGTATGTTCGTTTAGACGCTGAATTTAAAACTCTTAAAGAAGATCATCACTTTATGAAAGCAAGAGAAAACAGTTACAAAGTTAAAATAAAAGCGTGTGAAAAAGATGTTAAAAACTTAAAAAACAAAACTTGCTGAAAAGATTGAAGTAATTGATCTAAGTTATGAGGTTTTAGAAGAAAAGACTAAACTGATTGCTGAACGAGAAAAGCAGATTGCTGACCACCAGGTGAAAGTGGTGGAACTGAACCGAAAACTTGAGCAGTTCCGAAATTCCTCAGCTATTCTTGATCACCTTGTTAGTGATCAAGGTACCTCTACGAAGAGGGGAGGAATTGGTTATCACGAGGTTCCACCACCTTATAACCATAATTACACTTTTAACCCTAGTGTTCAGAAATCTGTTGATTTTGAAGTTCCTCAGACAGTTCCAATCAAGGTTACGAGTAAAGAACCAAGTGTTAGTAGTGGCGAAACGAGTTCGCCTGTTTCAAGTGTGAAAATTTCTGTTACGAGTCCAGTCTCATCGGATTCGGATAAGTTGTCCGAATCGGGTAAGACAAAAGAAAAGGTAGTGTTACCCACTGGTGGAGAAAAAGATAAAACTTATAAAAAGAGTACTCCACTCAACCCGTACGTCCCACCTTATGTGAGACGAACGGACGGTAACACAGCCTCTACATCCAAAACAACCTTTGAAAAGAAAATGGAGTATAGGTGTTGTTTTAGGTGTAATAAGTTAGGACATCTTGTTGCAGATTGTCCTCTGACGCCAAAATTCAGAAGTGTGAGGCCTATTAAAACTGAGCATAAGTCTAATGGTAATTTTAATACTGCTAAAAATGAAAACCCTTCAAAGTTTAACAATGCTAATCACAGAAACAAACCTCAGTTTAACAATGCTAATCACCAAACCATAAGATATAATACTGTCAATATACATAGGTTTGGAAGGCCACACACTCAATTTCCAAGGAGATTTCCTGATAGGACTGACAGGAATTATCCAGATGCTAGCTTTGGAAAGCAGAAGTACGGGATGTATAGATCCAAGACCAATTGGTCTTGGGTCCCTAGATTCTAATCATTTGCTTTATTGTGCAGGAACAGTTGAACAGGGCTGCCCACAGTCTTTGGATTGTAGATAGCGGCTGTTCCCGGCACATGACGGGTAACAAATATTTGTTGCACGACTTAAAACCTGTTCAAGGAGCGAGAGTTAGCTTTGCTGGTGAAAGTGGAGGAAGAATTACTGGAAAAGGAACGGTGTCCAATGGGAAAATAACTCTTGAGAATGTGAACTTTGTAGAAGAGTTGAAGCACAATCTGCTGAGTGTGTCGCAGATTTGTGATAAGGAGTACACTGTTCATTTCACGAAGAATGAGGCGATCGTGTTGAAGCCTGGTTTTCAGATACCAGACGAGTGGATAGTGATGAAAGCTCCACGTGATACAAATACTTATGTGATGGATATGAGGTCTACTGAAATGGCCACGGGAGAATCATGTTTAATGACGAAAGCAAGCGAATCGGAATCCGAACTATGGCACAGGAGGATGGGGCACATTCATCCTCGGAAGATGAACCACATCGTCAGGAATGGGCTTGTGATGGGCGTTCCCTTGAAAAGTTTTAACTTTGAAGACAAATGTATTGCATGCAAAAAGGGAAAGCAACACAAGAAATCCCATCTCACCAAGAAGGTCAACTCTATTGCCAGTACTCTAGAACTGCTTCACATGGATCTCTTTGGTCCCGTGAATGTAAAAAGTCTAGGAGGTACTTCTTACTGCTTGGTGATCACTGATGACTACTCGCGATATTCGTGGGTATATTTTCTGAAATCGAAAGATGAGACGGCTCAAATGGTGAAGAATTTGATTACCAAAGTTGAGAACGTCATGAGTAAAATTGTTAGGTTCATCAGAAGTGACAATGGGACGGAGTTCAAGAATTTTGAAATGGAGATCTTCTGTCTTCAGAAAGGAATTGAACATCAATACAGCACTCCGTATACTCCGCAACAGAATGGAGTGGCTGAAAGGAAGAACCGAACTTTAATTGAAGGAGCCAGAACTATGCTGGCAGATTCGAAGCTTCCTGTGATGTTCTGGGCTGAAGCAGTTGCTACAGCCTGCTATGTTCTGAATAGAGTGTTAACCGTTAAGAGACTTGGTAAAACGTGTTACGAGCTTATGCATGGGAGGAAGCCCAACTTGAGTGGTCTTGAACCATTCGGGTCCCCTTGTTCGATCTTGAAGACAAATTCTAAATTTGGCGAAGTAGCCGGTGAAGGAATCTTAGTCGGTTATGTTGTTGGTACTCCCAACAGGCGTGTCTTCAATACTTCGACCTGCAAGGTGGAGGTGGTGTGTAACACTGACATCACAAGTTACCAACCGCCAAAACCAAGCAATGGACCTGCTGAGCTTTTCGACTATGTTAAGCTTTTTAAGTTGTTTAACGTACCGGATTTGGAAATTTCTGAGGAAGAAGAAAGAGCTGCGACGAAGATGATACTCGATGAGGAAGAAAATCTATTGCAAAGACAGCTGATTGATAAATGTCAACCTTCCTCATCAAACACTATCGGTACCCCTACTGCCTCTGCTGAAGAAGAATTTATCAATCCTTTTCACTCTCAGCATGAAACAACCATTGATGAGATCTCTTCTAATTTGGAAGATAATTTGCATGTCGGTTCTGTTCCGACCACGAGAATTCATAAAGATCACCCTTTGGATAATGTGATTGGTGATGTGTCCTCAGGTGTACAAACGAGAAGTAGCTTGAATGAACACACCTGTGTTTATACAAGCATTAAAGAGACAGGAATAATCAATGAATGCCTGTATACCTGCTTTATAAGCCAGATTGAACCGAAAAATTATCAAATGGCGTTAAAGGACAACTCGTGGGTCGAGGCCATGCAAGAAGAGTTGTCTCAATTCGAGAAGATGGAAGTTTGGACTTTGGTTGAAAAACCAAAGAATGTGCATGCGATAGGCACAAAATGGGTGTTCAAGTGCAAGAGAGATGATAAGGGGATTATTATAAGAAACAAGGCGAGGCTAGTCGTTAAAGGTTTTAATCAACAATAGGGGATTGATTATAACAAAGTGTTCGCTCCTGTCGCCAGGTTGGAAGCCATAAGATTGTTTTTAGCGTTTGCTGCTTATGAAAAGATGAAGGTGTTTCAGCTAGATGTGAAGAGTGCGTTTTTGAATGGGAAAGTTGATGAGGTTGTGTATGTTGAGCAACCTCCGGGTTTTCCTGACCCAGACTTTCCAGATCACGTGTACAGGTTGAGCAAGGCGTTGTATGGATTACATCAGGCACCTCGTGCCTGGTATGCAACTTTATCGGATTACTTGCTCGAGAATGGTTTTGAAAGAGGGAAAATTGATAGCACGTTGTTCTTTAAAAGAGATGGAAGCGACTTTCTGCTGGTACAAGTCTACGTGGATGACATTATATTTGCTGCATCAAAAGTCTCCATGTGTCAGGAGTTTGAAGCCGTCATGAAGAAAAGGTTTGAAATGAGTGCTATGGGTGAACTAACTTTCTTTCTAGGATTGCAGGTTGATCAGAGGAAGGACGAGATGTTCATTCATCAGACGAAGTATGTTCATGATGTGCTCAAGCGCTTCAAGATGGAGGACAGTTCTCCATATGATACTCCAATCTGCGTCAATCACAAATTGGGTGCTGAAGTAGACGGTGATGCAGATGTGGACCCAACTCAATATCGGGCAATAATAGGTTCTTTAATGTACTTAACTGCATCTAGGCCTGATATAATGTTTGCTGTTTGTCTTTGTGCACGTTTTCAGGCAAATCCAAAAGAATCTCATTTGAAAGGTGCAAAGAGGATACTGCGGTATCTCAAGGGCAAGCCGAAGCTGGGGTTGTGGTACCCGAGAGGAGGAGACTTGGAGCTGGTCGCTTACACAGATTCTGATTATGGAGGGTGCAATCAGAGTCGGAAGTCAACAACTGGAGGATGTCAGTTTCTTGGTGGCAGATTGGTGTCGTGGCACTGCAAGAAGCAGACTTCAGTCGCAATTTCAACCTGTGAGGCAGAATACATGGCAGCATCCAACTGCTGCTCTCAGGTTCTTTGGATACAACAACAGTTGCGCGACTATGGTCTGAATTTCCTACTTACTCCTATTTGCATTGATAACACAGCTGCTATCTCAGTAACTAACAATCCCGTGAAACATAGTAAAACTAAACACATTGACATACGTCATCATTTCATACGGGATTGTGCTGAGAAGAAACTGATAATGCTTGAAAAGGTGGATACGCTTGATAATTTCGCTGATTTATATACTAAAGCGTTTGACAAATCCAGATTTCAAAACCTTATTGAACTGAATGGGATGATCAATCCCGAGTAACCATGCTTTTCTTGTGATATTAAAAAAAAAAAAAAAAACGTCACTAATCGCTTAAAAATATGTCGGTTACATCAGTTTGAAGGACTTGTCTTCGGATATGTTTTGGTCCTCATTTTCTACTTGTAGATTTTGAGGATAGCCATTAACCAGATTACTGATAGTGACCGGGGCGATTTATGATGGGTTTTTCATTCTTTCGCTTATAATTAGTCGATCATACTTAGTCAGAAGGACACGTACTAGTATGTGGTCGGTCCAGCTGATCCATTGGATCTTCGGGATAGCCGTTTACCTGAAGACTTTGTTTTGGTCGGGGCGATTAATGTTAAAATTTTGAAATTAAAGGGAAATGAAATTATTTTTCAAGTCTGTTACTTCGTAAGAAGTTAGTTAGCTATGTTTAACAGAAAATTGATCCTACCTTGGAAAATGATAGATATACTAATTCTGTGTGCTTAACTAGTGAAGTTATTAGGCTTAAAAGGCTTTAGGACAATCATTGTATGTCATGGTAACTTTTTATGGTGCGTAAAAGTAGACGTGATACAAACTAAATCTACTTGATTTTACGTGGAAACTCCTTAAGAGTTTTGCATGTCTTCATATATATCTTTCCGAATGATAGGCAGAAAAGCGATTACCCAGTCATACACGAGCCCATGTGTGTTCTGATTCCCGTGAAGATAGCATCTCAAGATACTGCAGTGATCCAGATTCGGGACTTGCAGTTAATTTCTACTTTGAAGTCTATGTTTATTAAAAAAAAATAATAATAATAATAATAATAATTTTTGGAGTTATTGAAACATTTTAGAGATGACAAAATATCAAGACTTCTCAATCTTAGAGCAAGACGAAGAAAGGGAACCAGAAGAAGAGTACTTACATGTTTAATCAGACACTATGGGTCGAAGTCAATTCGGGGTGACTTGGGGAAAGCCAAATACGCTTTGAGAATAGATAGGAGGCATCAATATTTCTGAGTTGTTGCCCACTTAAATTTTAAGGCATAATTGAACCTATCTCGTATCACAGAAACGATGAAAACCACTTTAAGTTATACCTGCCTACAACCTGTCTCTATATGTCATAATACAGCTAAACACGGATCTATGTGACAGTCACGTAGTTAGTATGATTCCTGTTCGGATCTTTTCTAAAACGTAGCAGTCCCTATCGAGACTGAAATTTGATCCCTTATACTTTAAATTTTTTAAGTTTTTGTACTTAGATAGTTTTATGATTTTTTAACTGGTTACTTAGAATTGATCACGTCATTTATTTCTTAAAGGGAAGTTTTTAAAGAGTTAATTGAAAAATGTTCAAATTATAAGGGTTGATTTTGTAAATATATAGGCGATGTTGTTAAACAGGCGAAGTTTTGAATAACTTCGCCTAGGCGAAGTTATCCGTAACTTCGCCTGTATAACCCAGACCCTATATAAGCGAAGTTATCCGTAACTTCGCCTGTATAACCCAGACCCTATATAAGGATGTTCAATCGACACACTGTTCATCACTTTTCAAATTAACAGCGAACTTATCCGACTTTTCCGGCGAACTTGTTCTTTCAACCGATTAAGTGTTATTTATTCCCGATTTTCACACCGATTCAAGGTTCGAAATACCATTATATCACATACTCAATGTTCATTCAAGCGTCTAAATGTTTGTTTCGACCGGTTTCGAACCCTCGGACCATCGGTTTTGAAACCGAGTTTCATAACTTGTGTTTTTACGTGTTGATAAACATACTGATCATCAACATGTCCTTAAAACTTGTGTTTAAGAGTACTTAATCGTCTAAACTAGCCGAATCATCAACTGCACGTTGTTCCATGATCCTTACTGTCGCCGATTCAGATTCAGGCGAAGTTAGGGTTTAGGCGAAGTTATCCGTAACTTCGCCTGAAGCTTAAGTTCGCCTGAGGCGAAGTTATCCGTAACTTCGCCTGAAGCTTAAGTTCGCCTGAGGCGATGTTGTGATGAGGCGAAGTTAACATTAACTTCGCCTAGATCATTTTTACTTAATGTTAATTAGACGAACTTAAAGCTGAAGCGAAGTTGTTCCCAACTTCGCCTCAACTTTAACTTCGCCTATACAGAGTTTATCACAACTTCGCTCATGGTAACCAGTGAACTTGTGTTATCCATTAACGATTATCTAACTTGTTTAGTTTGTTGCAGATATGGCTGCGATAGCGGGTGCTGGTGGTGCAGGAGGAGACGATGGTGATAACCAACGTCAATTCTTCCCGGGTCACAATATGTACATTACACTTGACCCGGAGGCGAGCGGCGTGGACGATTACCGCGAGATCATAACTTTCCTCCTACGCTCGAGGATTTTTCATGCCATAACAAACACTCTGCCGATATCTCTACCAAATATCGAAGACTTCTGGCAGACGGTCGAATACGACTGTCGTATTGAGCCCCCGGTCATGCGAGCAACGGTGAACAATCAACAGGTTCAGTTCAATTCTAAACAGATCCGGGTGGCGTTACGATTCGGTGAAGAGACTAGGGATGACCCAACTGAGTTCGTGGCTCCGTTCCGTGATGGAGCGTTTCTCCGAATGGGCTACTCTGGTCCATTAGGAGATACCCAGAGGAGAAAGGGTTTCCTTCTAGATCAGTGGCGCTTCCTCATGCACATTATGATAGTTTACATGTCTGGGAGGAAGGCGGGCACTGACGGTATGGGTGCGACCATGCAGTCTGCAATGACTGCACTGACCTATAACAAACGTTATAGCTTCAGTCAAATGGTCTTCTACGAGATTGATAGACAAAGAAGGGAGATGTCTCGGGAGCGGTTCATTATGTACCCACGGTTCATCCAGATGATATTGAACCATGTCGCTCCGACTCTACCTCAGAGACGCCCGATAAGATACGTGGAATCTGTGAGCAAACATATCTTTGCTCAATGCCGCACTTCAAGTGCGAGGAGCAACCCTGAACGTCGTCCCAGGCATACTCCACTGTTTGGGTTTTTAATTAACCCAGAGTATGTTCCTGCTGGTGGGGACGAGTTCAGAGATCCACAACCGCGACAGGCAAGAGCAACTCAAGCTGTTCCTGCTCCTGCTGTGCCTGTTGTATCAACTGCTGAGGATATAGATCTTGACGCTGTTTTTGGAGGTCAAGGTTATTTTGATATGGGTCAAGTTGAAGTGGTGCAGGTCTCGGCTGCATAGGGTTCGAGTGTGAGTGCTACTAGAGCAGCTACTTCGATAGCTGACTCAGATTTGGATGAGATTATGAATGAGGGGAGACGGTTGATGGTGTCTCGAGAGAGAACGATTGGGAAGAGAAAGAGAACGGAAGATGATGAAGAGTCAGAAGAGGAAGAAGACATACATAAGCTGATAAGAAGATCAAGACGGGAAAGGACAGGTGCTGGCATGGGAGCTGGAGAGACTTCAAGGACTGTACGTTTTGCTCCGGCCGCACTGTATGGTATGTCTATTGTTCCTTCTTCTGTACAGGTTACAAGTACAAGCGCTGCGGATGTTCCCGTGGTGGCTACATCACCTGCTGGCATTCCATCCATCACTGCTCTCCAGACGTCGACTCCGGAGATCGTGTCACAACCACCTCCAACGCTTACTCAGTCGGTGGTAGCTGCACGATTTGTAGAGTCAACGGTCGTTACTGCTGCAGGGTTATCAGGTATGGTACCACCTGCGGTTACGCCTGCTTCTGATGTCTCGCCTTCGCCTATGTCAGACTCAGAGAGAATAGCTTCACTAGAGCGGATCGTGGCAGAGCAATCAAAGACTATTCAAAGCCTAGTGGAAGCAAATCAACTACAGTCATCCCTCCTGGTTGAGCATGGGAAAATCATAGATGCCTTGAAGGAGTTCTTGGCATCTCAGGGGGTGATGAGCTGTAAAGGCGACGAGCTCAGAACGAAGAAGAGAAATGACCGAGACGATGATCCCAATGCATCGAAAGATGCAGGTGGTGAGCTGCCAAGAACTTCTCAAGCTCTTGGTACTTCCACAGCTAAGGGGGAGTCTACCGACGCGGCTGGTGGTGATGATGTGGTGTTGGTGGAGGATGACGTGATTGATGCGTTAAAGGAGCTTGACGATGACATGTTCAGCGATGATGTGTTGTTTGATGAAGATGTGCTGCCGAGTGATGTGATTGAGAAGATCGGTGAGCAGATTGTGATTGAAGATGGGATAGAAGAGGGGGAGATAGTAGAAGAAAACGTTGAACACGAGATCCCTGATGTTGAGAAAGCCGACATGGGTGCTGAGATGGATGAGACTGAGTGGGAGGAGCAGCCTAGGTGGAAGGAAGCCTGTGCTCATTGGTTTATTAAGACCAAGAAGCCTGCTGTTCCAGCCATGTTCAAGAAGAGTTATAACATCAAAGGCTATGCTGAGTCGAAGAAGGGAATTATCTGTTGGATATATGATGAACAGATGAAGTTGTTTGTGGTGAAGCGTTATGATGGTATTCAATACTTCAAAAGAATGTTGAGATCTCTCAATACGTTGCCGGAATGTGAGGTGAAAGATTTGGCCAGGTTGGGCCTGATAAATAGAAGTGACAACAACATGGCAAGAGTGATTGAGAAGATCGTGTGGAAAGGAAGCATAAAGGAAAAGAAGTTTGAATTATTAAAGCCACAGAAGGGAAAGCTCGTGGAGGATACAGAAAGGGGATTGAGAGTAGATGGCAAGCCATGGATGGTGATGAAGTACAAACCGATCCGATGCATCAAGGAGGTTCCAATGAAGACTATGCCTCAAGATGTGTTGAAGAATCTAAAATGGTGGTACGTTGATTGCCAGACTGCTGAAGCCGTGATGGAAGACGAAGATGAACAAGAAGTGCTGAGGGTGTATGATCCGATGCATCTTGTTAACTTATCGAAAGCTGATCTGCAAGTGTTGAATGAAAAGAAGATATTCTATATTCCTGCTTGGAAGGATGAAGCAAGGAAATATCAGCGAGTAGTCACGGTGTGTGTTAGAGAAGGAGTGCACGCTTGAAGATACAGGATTACGAGACAAGAGCTGATAGATCAAGATATGAAGCTACTGCCAAGGGGGAGTCTGTTGATGCATAGATGTCAGTAGTTCATATGTCTAATGTCTGTAATCGAGTCTGTAATATTGTTTGTGTATTTGTTTGTTAAAGCGAAGTTGTTGACAAGTTCGCTTAGGCGAACTTGTTAACCAAGCGAAGTTGTTGACAAGTTCGCCTAGGCGAACTTGTTGAACGAGCGAAGTTAAGGACAACTTCGCCTGAGGCGAAGTTGTCATGTATTTATATAGGCTACGGGTTTATGTTTAGGAGTTGATTGAGTTGGTTATTTCAAGTGTAATTCAGTGAGTCAAGTGACGTGAGGTCGAGAGTCTGTAAGTAACACGGTTCGAGTTATTAATATAACGTGTGGTTGTTCTTATCGTGTTCGTGTGTTTGTGAGCTTGTGTTCTACGTCCGTAACGATCTACACAGGGATTCCGCACCTGTGTATATCGGGATATCTCGTGTGATCCGTCCAGGGAACCTACAGTGTACCACAACTAACTCACCACACTAATAGCACATCTTCGGTGGTTCTCATTACCAATCCTAACCAAACTGTATCTTCCCGGTGTCAAGTGTAACTAGTAAATTTCTCTTCTCCACTTTAGGCAAGAAAAGATGAGGATATGTTTTCCATCTAAGATAGACCAATATGAATCCATATGAATACTTGGATGGATGGTTACTCGTCGTTCCTTGTGAGTTACGGATCTGAGGAGGGTTTTGATGATGAACGGTCTTACGCCAACTTACATGACTTATTCACGTTAACTATCTAGTCCTCAGTCGAGCGGTATAAGGTACTCCAAGAATAGAAATACGCTGTTGCTTAGACTTTAATACTATGGACAAATAGAAGTCATAATGAGGACACGGTTATTCGGGTTTCATTCAAATTAAGGTTTGTCACAGACGAAGTCATTATCAGAGGTTGATCGTCTATTGGATAGTATGTCCATCACTTTGTTGTTTGTTTACTAGAAGAAAAGTTTCACCATATGTCTTGTCAAGGTCATACTCGTTGTTCTATTGAAGTTTAGGTTTGGTATTTATCACTTCGTTATGTTCGTGCAAATTGATGGCATTAGCGGGTTCGAGCTTGTACTGAAGACAAATGGGAAGAAATCAATTTAGTTTCCTTCACGAGGGCATTCAATAATACTTAGGCTATTCGGGGTTTGACTCAAACTAGGGCGAGCCAGTGCTAGAGGTTTGTATCAAAAACTTGTTCGTTGTTACTATAGGCACATAAGATAGCCTTCACATACGATCAAGGAATTACTTCAGACGATTAAGGATCATTGCTCTGGGGCCAAAAAATTTCTAGGAAAAGTTGCATAGGGGATTCCCCAATCCTTAGGGAGGTGTCTTTAGAGCTATGGGTCGAGAGGAAGATTCAACGCTTTATGAATGGTTACATAACTAAATTACCGATTTCCATGAGAGTTGAGGTAGGACCATACTAGTAGTTAGTTCACGGGGTCAAGATGAGGCGAGTGATTAAAATTGTTTTTGAGAATGGCCAAAAAGGGGTGTTAAAGAAGATATTTCTCAAAGAGTTTTGTTGTAGGTGTAACATCCCGAAATTTCCAAAATGATATTAATTATATTACTTAATAATAGAGGGAAAGTTGACTCGGGTTCGGGAAATAAATAATAGAGTAGGAGTTGGTATGAGTCGGGCTAGTGTTGGATTAATTGAGATGGGTTAAATGAGAATGGGATTTCAGGGATATAAATACCCCCAAAATCCCAAGAATATCTTCATTTACATCTATTTCTTCACACACTCAAAACACACACATTCTAACCGATCAAGATTCGAAGCCGAGACCCGAGATTTTGTTGATAGATCTGAGTTGGTAAGGTAAGAACAAATCCAACAAAGCTAATATTACTGAAAATGGTTAGGATTGGATGGGTTAACCGGACCCGAAACCCAAACTGCCCAAATCGGACCCCTAAAACGTCGATTTTAGGCCGATTTGATGGTTGGGATTTGTAGGCGCCGATCATACGATTCCGTGGGTACCAAAATCAAGTTATTTGGCTAAGAAACGAAGGATTTATGGGCAAACAGATCTGCAGCGCGATAACTTCGCCTGCAAGATTAAGTTCGCCTGATGAACTTCGCCTTCAAGCGTAACTTCGCCTTCAAGCGTAACTTCGCCTAAGGTTTAACTTCGCCTGAAGCCAAGTTCGCCTAAGGTTTAACTTCGCCTGAAGCCAAGTTCGCCTAAGGTTTAACTTCGCCTGAAGCTAAGTTCGCCCGAGGGTTAACTTCGCCTAAAGCCAAGTTTGATTAGAAAATAAATTATAAAGCGATAAGTTAAAGTAAGCTAATACTAGGCCACCAGATTAGATCAGACGAGTATTGATACTTGTAACTTGTACAGTCAGCCGAGCTCAGATAGAGAAGGGATTTACAGCTATCAGAAAAGAAGCAGAATTCAGGTGAGTTTCTAGCCCCATTTATGTGTTATGTTTTTGGGGCTGTGTGCATACTCAATATGTTTGTTAATACACTTATCCTAAGAGATAAGTGTATGCCTTATGTGAATAATGTGAAATGTATGAATGATTGCTTGATGGTACGTGAACGATCTTCGGATATTGCACGTACTGTCAGGTTGTAACGCTATGTATAAGGTAAGTATGTTATGTATGTTTATGTGTATGAACATGATAGAGATAATAGAAGAAAGAAATGATAATGTATGGTTGTATGGTTACGAAAAGGGTACCGAGCCCTAATAATACTCGAGGTATGATGTATGGTTGTATGGTTACGAAAAGGGTACCAAGCCCTACTAATACTCGAGGTATGATGTATGGTTGTATGGTAACGAAGAGGGAATCGAACCCTACTAATATTCGAGAACTAGGGAACCGAACCCTACTAATATTCGAGGAAAGAGGGTACCGAGCCCTAATAATACTCGAGGAAAGAGGGTACCGAGCCCTAATAATACTCGAGGAAAGAGGGTACCGAGCCCTAATAATACTCGAGGAAAGAGGGTACCGAGCCCTAATAATACTCGAGGAAAGAGGGTACCGAGCCCTAATAATACTCGAGGAAAGAGGGTACCGAGCCCTAATAATACTCGAGGAATGTAGGGCGTAATGCTCTTTATAACGTAAGATATGAAAGTAAGTTAATACAAAAGAAAGTAAGAAAGTATGAAAGTAAGAAAGTAAGAAAGTATGAAAGTATAAAAGTATGAATGAAAGGATATAATTTTATGTGTATGGTATGATTATGTGATTAACTAGAACTCACTCAGCATAGCTGACTTTTAGTATGCACGCAGGTGAGCTGATTATAGAGTTAGCATGAGGATGACACACGGCATGGATTGAACGGCTGGCATCTGAAGAAAGAAGTAAAGACGTTTTAAATATAAAGTTTTGTGTTACGGTATCAAAGAAAAGATTTAATGTTTTGTAACAAATGATTGATGTTTTATATTCCGCAAAAAGTTTTAATAAACTCTGATTTGAAGAACTGTGTTTATGAGTAAATCCGACGCTAAAGTAGGGTCACCGGGTTCGGGGCCTTACAGTAGGGCTACAGTTCCATCCGTGCATATGGTATTCCAATTCATCGCATACTAGGAGGTTCGATGGTTTAATTTATGTTTTCCAATGTCCTTAAGAAAATGGAATTATCTTATGGAATGGTCTTATTATTGAGTTTGTCAGGGTCGGAAAAGGAAAAAAAAATTCAAGCTAAAATGGGAGTTAACAATTGGTCAAGGTAAGTATATCAACATGAACTTTTTGCTAGGTCACACAAACATGGTGTTGATTTACAAGAGGTTCTTAAAATTTCGCATATACACTAGGGTTAGAGGTCTTGCCACGAAACGCTAGAGAGGTTTTGAATTCAGATTATTTTCATAACAAGGTTTGGAAAAGATATCTTAAGCTTGCCAAAATAACTTGCATATTGGTAACTAAAACATCAAATTTTATGAGGATCCATCTTCAATCGGCTAGTCACTTCTACCAGCTATAAACATATTATACAATTTCTACTAGTGTTGGACGAGTAATGAGAGATTCCAGCAATGGTGGAAACTTAGGTTTGAGATTCACGGACTATGACCACACTATAGGATTCATCAGGATTCACATGCACCATAAATTATTATTAAGTGTGCACCCAAAATAATAATTCGGTTTACATGATCAGCCCAATTCCTCCCACCATGCGTCAAGTTGTCCCTTAGTTTGGATTGCTGAGTACCGAATGATACTAATCATGAAAAGGTGAGAAAAAAGACTTTTTATTGATCGTACATAAATTAGTTCAGAGTTTCACACCAAACTTTGGTTGGGAATAGATTATCCGAGTATTCACTCGAGTCGAACACACTAAGATTTCAGCTTCACAGATGGCAGAAGAATACATGTTCGCGAAGAAAACATGAAATCGAAGTATGACTTAGACATAAGCTAGAAATTAAGTGAAGTAAGCATTTTTTCCCTCTAAGTCAGAATGACTTTGAGTGTACCATAAGCAAGATGTTTTCAGTTGCGCATTCAATCTACTCTTCCAGCAGCATCGACTAATGAAATGAGCGCGCGGGTCAGGAATGAAAATTATGGCATCTCAATACTGATGAACTTCTATAAAAAAAATGCCTTCAAGGGTCTGCCTCAAAGAGGTGTGTCTTAACCGAGACTCAAGTTTGGAGTTTTGAGTGGAGTATGGCTAGGAAGTTTAGGATACTCAAGATGGTAGATAGATAAGAGACTCACTTCCGACATACCCAACGCTTGAAGAGGTTATAATCGTTTGGCATTGCCCGTGCAAGGGCCTGAGATGACTCATCATTCTAGACGATGTCGTTGCTATATTCAAGTCGGTATTTCCTCGGCTCCAATGATGTGAGAAAGGTGAAGGTTCTGATGTGACAAAAAGAGTGGCATGCTCCTTATCCGAGGATAATGTTGTGGATGATTTCGACATACCCGTATGGAATTGTAGAGTTAAGTGGTTATGACTAACATACTACTTACCCCAAGTACAGAATAAACGTGTATGCAAATGCATGAATAATATGCTTGTCATAAATGAGTGCAGAAGCTAAGTGCGAAATCAATGTGGTGCGAATACAACGCGTACACATATGCAGTGCATGCATGAATGAAATGTATGTCTGGGTTTATAAGTATTAAAACTGACACAAAGCTTTGAAAACGGTTATAGACTGGTTTTCGAAAACAAACCTAGTTCACTATAACCAATGGCTCTGATACCAATTTGTCACACCCTCAATTATCGACTAACGGGATTTTATAGTGAGGCGCGTGACATACCAGGATCTATCCATGTGTCATAACGAACCACCAATTTATAATGAAAAATATTTAAATATTATTGCTCATCATAAATGAGGTAAGTACATTTACAATAAAGTTGTTACATTTGCGAAAGCGTATAATTTATGAAAAACACTTAAACACCCAGAGTGTGTGTCAAGACGCCCAGACATAACATTTCATCGAAGACTCCCAGCATAATTTGATGCTTAGTGGGATCCATGCATCCTAGACTCATTTCAACTTCGCACGTGCACCTTAAACACCTGAGAAAGGCATGCTAAAACGGGTCAACACAACGGTTGGTGAGTTCACAGGTTTGAGTTTAAAAACAAGTTTGTTAAACAAACCATTTAGTAAGTAAACGCTTTAAGAAATAAAGCAAGGATAATATATGCATTAGTAATACCGCTAGTTAATTACGCTAGCAATCATGTTACATTAGTGTGAGTTCCATTGTGACCGAGGCTGACTTATTAGTTTGTTTGCCACCCACGGAGTCTAATATAATACTAGTGCGTATTGCGTTCCTAGTAAATGTAATGCCAGGCGACTCCCTCAACCGAGAGCCCCGAGGGGGTTCGTCAAACCCAGTAGTACTACCTTTCATTACCGAGCCAATGTACAATTGTTAACGGTCTAATGTGCATGGGGGACTTCAGTATAAGTTCACAATGTACACATGAGGTATTAAAAAGTCTACAATTATCCAAAAACAGTTTTGCATTCTTGATAGGGACATTCCGGAGCATGTTGGGGAGTTTATCAGCGAGGATCTGTGGAGGATTTCCTCTGTATCGCAAGCGAAGAGTTTCATTTACCAAGATCAGCCAGCGCATGAATAACCGTATCATCACTCAAGATGCAGGGAATCGTGAAACTCCCTGGATCGACTATCTTCTCTGGTAACTTCCTCTGTAAGACAGCAGAACAGCTAGCACTCAAAGGGATGGAAGCTACCTCGGCTAACTTCTCCTTATTCGAAAGAATATCCTTAAGGAACTTCGCGCATTTAGGCATCTGAGTCAGTGCCTCAAGGAATGGAATATTAAGGTGAAGCTGCTTCAAAAGATCAAGAAATTTAGAATTCTGCTCCTCATCTCTGTCTCTGCGGAGTCTCCCGGGGTATGGTACTCTAGGTTTGTAGACTCTCGGTGGCTCGCTCGGTAACTGTTGTCTCTCGGCCTGTGCTGAACTCCCTAGGTTGCTCCTCTGATGCACCTAGGCGGGCGGAGACTCCATCGGAATCTCCTCATCCACCTGCTCCTCCCTATCATCAATCGCAGGCTCCTCAAAAACTCTCACTCTAGACCTCTCCTAAATCACGGGCTCATCTCGTGCCCCTGCACAGCTCCTCGTCTTCGCAGCTTTCGCGAATCCCTTCGGGTTTTGCTCGATGTTACTCAGTAGCGTACCCTGCGGCCACTCGTTCGCTATCTCTCACAGCTTCCGCTCGAAACTATGAATCGACGCTCCCTGATTCCTCATGAACTGCTCGTGCTCGTGAAACTTCTCCTGGGTCTCCTTATGTCGGGAATCCTCTATATGTAATTTATGAGGCCCAACCCCCAAAACCCGCACTCACACTCATCCGAGACGAGGCGCTTACCTAAGTGCCTCAATCACTTTTTCATTTATGCCAAGCTAAGGTCTCAAAGTGCATTGATGGCACAAGTTCTAACGGATAATAACCATCCGTCGCTGCTCTTCGTTTTCCCAATACCCAAGTGACCGTGGGCATGTTATGTGATTTGATAAACCGAAAGCATGCTAACCTTGCCTAGAATACTACTCGACCACATTTTTAACATAGCTAAGCAAGCTTGATTTTTTGGGGAATTATGACCATGAAAGGGGACCAACACTTTGCCTCGCCAATCTTACCACTTTTTCGGTGTTTCTCTTTCAATTGTCTTCTTTTTCATCAAAAAATTTCATTTCATCATCATTTTTTTTCTTTTTCTTTTTCTTTTTTAAATTTTAATCAAAAGATTGCCCATCCCCACACTTGGGATACATTGTCCCCAAGGTGTGGTTTTGAGAAACTAAAAACAAGCACAAGAAAAACACCACCTCTTTCCGACCCGCAACACTATTTCAAAAGATTTCATCCTCCTCCCTTCCACCCAAAAACTAAACCAAACACAAAGTAAACAACTGTACAACAATATACAAAAACACATGCACCTGGTGTGACGAGGTCCTCATCAGTAATAAGGCGGCTGTGGCGGCCCGAAGATTGAGGTCATAAAGTCCGAAAATTCACCAAAGTTGAAAGCTCCACTTTCGCCGCTGCTGCCTTCTCCCGATGATGGTGGTGGTGGTGCCATCGACTGCATCGGGTCCACCCATATGGAGTGATGCAATGGAGGCTCGGGGTATCGCACAGAGCCGTCGTATGGAGGCAAGGATGTGTAATCCACACTTGGTGGATCTGGAACGACCTCTTCACCTGCATGCCATTGTTCGTGCATTCTCCTATTTCGGTCATCCATATACCGCATGTTTGATTCGTGCTCCCGTGCATAGGCTTGAGCACGGTTCCACATCTCGTTACGGTCATGCCTCTCTTTCTCGGCTCGTTCATGATAAGCCCCCATGAAATTTTGGTGGTCGAAAAGCGCTAGGGACTCCTCCGACCAATTATCGAAAGTGGAGGGCCGATGCCTCTCCACCACCTCGTTAATCAAACCCATATGGGCCCAATTGTCTCTATATGAAGCATATCCCGAAGAATAGTCCCAACCCCTTTGTTGGGATCCATTACCACCCGCATTCTCATCACCACCAACCACCTCCATGTCTTCACCGCACTACCTTCCTCAATTATTTCCTCCTGGTCTTCACCCGTCTCTTGTTCAACATCCTCCCTTAATACTCTCCATTTCACATCACCGTTTTTCAATTGATGGTACCTTTTGCTCTTTATATATATCCAACCTGGCCCTAACGCATCCAACCTATGTTCCGTAAATATCTTCTTCAACCCAATTGCGCTTGCTGGAATGGTGCCGTGCAACTTCAGTATCGCCGTTATCAATCGGCAGTGAGGGATTAACTTTCTTTTGTTGCTTTCTCTACTCGTCCATATGTTTAACATGGCTAAGTAGCGAAAGGAAATTCGTGGCTTGCCATTCATCAATGCGGCCAAAACCGGCATATCATTGTTTCTTACCACTGAAATGTCACTCCGACGGGGCACCACATTGGATAGACATATTGTCATCAACAGTTGAGCTTCAATCCTCAACTCCCTTCTCTTAAAATTCGAACCTGTACCTCTTCCCTCTTTCAACACGGACGATAATATAATATACAATTGCGGACTTTTGTCAGGATTGTCAAACAAATCTCTGACCGATGGATAGACGTACGAATTGAATGGCTTGCTGTCGAATCGAGCAATTTGATTGAGTGTTTCAAAAGACATCTCCACTGTCGTTCCAGCCACGGTACCAATCAACTTCATGTCTGAGCCTCTCTTAAACGGTGGGCACCACAAGGTAGACACCCACTCCTCAATCTCCCTATCATATAACACCGTGCTCTCTCCATCGTAACACTGGAGGGCAGCTTCCCAACCTAATTCTTCAAACTTGTCGAACACGGCAAATGCTTCAAACCCCGAGTCGGTCACTTCCTTCTCACACATAAACCCTTCTAACCTTTCTCTTATACCGCTTATCTTATCCTTGAACAATTCCGGTTGCCATTCTAAAGCATAACTCGACAACACCCCACCTTTCCTGTCGGGTTTTGGGATTTCTACTTGCACATGCTCTTGTTCTTCTCGCAACCGTTGTCTTTTAGCTTGGGCAGCCCTACCACTCGTAGATGCCGCCTTTCCTTTCCCCTTGTCCGAATTCCTTCCCATCTATACACACAAACCACCAAAAACAAATCAAGTCAATTCGATATCCCCCTCCCCACACTTGCTTGTTACCATAGTTGTGGATAAACAACTTGTTATATAATTAACCAATGTCACAAAACTTCAATAAACACTTAATTTTTCAACTTTTCCATGAAAAATCACCAATTTCAAGCATCTACTTCTTATCACAACTACAATTTGTAACCATTATAACCAACAAGCAAGCGGGTTTACACAAATCAACACTACCTTGACAAATTTTGCAATGTATTCAAAGAGTTGACAATGAACATACCTTGGTTTGATGTTTATGGTGATAAACAAGCACTTGTCTCAATCAAACAAGAAAACCCCAAAAAACTTTGAAATTTTCGAAACCCTAACCCTCACAATCAGGTTAGCACTTAAGAATTGATGAAAATAGAGTTTGGGTTGTTAATCCTCTTACAAATTCACACACAATCAGGTTAAGAAACTTGGATTTGGGGTTGTTAATTAGAAGAGATAGTGGGTAAATTAGGGTTTTAGAGAGGAGCGTGTGAAGAAGGAGAAGATGGTTGGTGAGTTTTGTGGCTGAGAATGGATGTAAAAGAAATTTAAAATTCGTTTTCAATCTTTAAAACCCGTCAAACAGCAGCAGGGGAAGCCGCACCGTGGGCCACGATGTGAACCATGGTCCACGGTTGACCAAGGTCAACAAAGCAGTCAGGTGAGACCGTGGGCCACGATGTGAACCGTGGTCCACGGTGATGTTGTTCCAGGAATTCCAGAGTGCACCGTACCGTGGTGACTCTCTGGACCGTGGGCTACGGTGATCGGACCGTGGGACATAGTTGGGACCGTGGTCCATGGTTTACCTGTTTTATATATATATATATATATATATATATATATATATATATATATATATACATACATACATACTTGACTAAAAGAAAGAAAATTACATAAATATGACAAGACACAAAATTACCCTACCCCCCATGAAAATCCCGAGTTGTCCTCAACACGGTAAAGAAATCCATACGAACTTCCCCACACTTGACTCGAACATACTCACACGAGAAAGGTGATTTAAAACAAAAAAACTGCTAACAAAAAGCTATTTACACCATACCACATACCTGGGCCTTTATGCGGTGGAACCGTCCGGTGAGCTTAAAAGGAAACTCACCTTGTCATTGTCAAGCATGTTCACGTCTTTCCCTTCTAAGTATGGTTTGAGACGATGGCCATTCACAACTTGTTTAGCTTGACTTTGCATGTCCTCAATCTCCATATCACCAAACTTCCCGACTCTTATGATAAATACGGGCCCATCCATTTGCTTTTGAGCTTCCTGGGAAACAATTTGAGTCTTGAATTATACAGCCACACTTTTTGCCCAACCTCAAATGTTCGTTTCCTTATCTTGGCATCATGCACTCTCTTCAACTTCTCTTTGTAATTTGAAGCACATTCATACGCCTCATCCTGGATTTCCTCCAACTCGTTCAATTTCAACTTTCTTAACTCACCGGCTTCCTTGTAATCCAAATTAACATTCTTAATTGCCCATAATGCTCGGTGAGCCAACTCCATTGGCAAATGACACTTCTTCCCATACACCAGCCGATAAGGAGTGGTACCAAATGGTGTCTTGTAGGTCGTGCGATAAGCCCACAATGCATCATCCAACTTAGTCGACCAATCTTTTCTATCAACCCGAACCGTCTTCATTAAAATTTCTTTGATTTGTCAATTCGAGACTTCAACTTGGCCACTTGTTTGAGGATGATAGGGTGTTGCAATTCGGTGATTCACACCATATCACTTCAACAATTTGCCAAATGCAAAGTTCTTGAAATGAGATCCACCATAGCTTATGATAACTCGGGGAATCCAAAATCTTGAGAAGATGTTGGATTGAACAAACTTGCACACCACGGAATGGTCATTAGTTCTCGTTGCAACCGCTTTGACCCAGTTTGACACATAATCAACCGCAACAAGAATGTACAAGTACCCGCATGAGTTTGGAAACGGACCCATGAAGTATATGCCCCACACATCAAAAATATCCACAACCAAGATGGGTTGTAAAGGGATTTCATTTCATTTCGATATACCCCCCATTCGTTGGCAATTTAAACAATGCCGAGCGTATTCACTAGCATCCTTGAAAATCGTCGGCCAATAGAATCCACACATAAGTACTTTATACCCCGTTTTGGAACCACTAAAATAGCCCCCACATGCCGACGAATGAGCGTGTGTCAAAATCTCTTGTACTTCATTCTCGGGCACACATCTTCTCACTACTTGATCCGCTCCAATCTTGAAAAGATCCGGTTCATCCCAAATGTATTGCTTAACTTGGGCCGCGAATTGTTGCCTTCTCTTCTTGGACCAATACTCCGAAATCACACCCGTGGCCAAATAGTTGACATAATGAGCATACCACGGTGCGGTCGATACAACGAGCAACTGTTCATCCGGGAACTTCTCGTTTATCTCCTTCGGATCATCAACACCCTCAAGGGTAATTCTTGACAAGTGAACGGTCACTACATTTTCACACCCCTTCTTGTCACGAATTTCAAGATCGAACTCTTACAATAATAACACCCATCGAATCAAACGCGGCTTCGCATCTTTCTTTTCCATCAAATAACGCACCGCACTATGATCCGAGTACACCACAACTCTACTTCCCAAAATATACGAGCGAAACTTATCTAAGGCATACACCACCGCAAGCAACTCATTTTCGATAGTGGTGTAGTTCAATTGTGCCTCGGATAAAGTCTTGCTCGCATAATAAATAACCACCGGCTTTTTGTCCACTCTTTGACCCAAAACCGCTCCAACCGTGTTGTCGTTAGCATCACACATGATTTCAAACGGTGTTGACCAATCCGGTGATTGCAAAATTGGTGCTTGCCCTAACTTCTCCTTCAAACTATCAAACGCTTGCAAACACTCATTAGTAAACTCAAAAGGGACATCCTTCAATAAAAGATTACATAAGGGTTTTGAAATTACACTAAAACCCTTAATGAATCTTCTACAGAACCCGGCATGTCCCAAAAACGACCTCACCCCTTTAACGTTTTTCGGGGGTGGCAAGGATGAAATTACTTTTATCTTTGCTTGATCGACTTCCATCCCCATACTTGAAACAACATGACCCAACACAATACCTTCTTGCACCATGAAATGACTTTTCTCCCAACTTAAAACCAAGTTTGTCTCGACACATCGTTTTAAAACTTATTCCAAATCATTAAGACAAGTGATTCTCGAAAGTTGAACCAAAAATGGAAAAGTCATCCATGAAAACTTCGAGTGAATCCCCAACCATGTCCGAAAATATGCTCATCATACATCTTTGAAAAGTGGTTGGGGCATTACACAACCAAATGGCATCCGTCTAAAAGCAAAGGTGCCATATGGACAAGTAAAAGTGATTTTGTGTTGGTCATCGAGATGGATTGCAATTTGATTATACCCCGAATACCCATCAAAAAACAATAATATTTTTGACCCGCAAGTTTTTCAATTATTTGATCAATGAATGGTAACGGAAATGATCTTTTGAGGTGGCGGTATTTAATTTCCTATAATCGATGCACACTCGCCACCCGGTTACCGGTCGGGTGGCGATTTGTTCACCATTATCATCTTTAATTACCTGGATGCCGGCTTTCTTGGGCACTACTTGTGTCGGGCTCACCCACGCACTGTCTGAAATGGGATAAATGATCCCTGCATCCAACCACTTGATCACCTCCTTTTTCACCACTTCCTGCAAGTTCGGGTTCAATTAGCCTCCTCATTTGTAATTATTTTATGCATAAAAATAGAAGGACTAATAACTTTCAAATCTGCAAGCGTCCATACAATGGCCGTCTTATGTTCTCCCAACACCTTCACCAATGCCCGCTCTTGAAATTCCTCCAAATTAGACGCAATGATAACCGGGAGGGTTTCATTCTCTCCTAAGAAAACGTACTTCAAGTGACTTGGAAGCTCCTTCAACTCCACCTTTGGTGGACATTCCAAGGATGGTTTTGTGTCCGAGTTGATTTCCCTTGGCAAACTTTCCATTTGATGTGTCCATGGTGGTCTCTTCTCTTGCAAAGCTAAAGCATCTTGTTTGTGCTCCTCCATCCGCAAAGCACAAACGTGAACCTGTTCAGAATCATCACAAATACAAGCTTCCATAAAATCTTCATCATACTCATGAGGATTACAATGATCCACCAAATCTGCCAAAAAACACTCTACACCACTCAAAGAATTAGCAACGTTAGTAATAACATTTAAACGCATTTTCCGGTTGCCAAATGCCATGTCAACAGTACCAAACCTACAATCAATAATGGCATGAGCCGTGTTCAAGAATGATCGACCCAAGATAACATTTTGTTGTTGACTTGAGTCACCCGATGAATAATCCAAAACCAAGAAATCCACAGGATAATAAAAATCCTCTACCTTCACAATCACATCCCGTACGATTCCACGGGGGAGTTTATAAGACAAATCGGCCAATACAACCGTGGTCTCCACACGTTTCAAAGGACCAAAGTCATATTGGTCATACAAACCCCCCGGAAGAATACTCACCCCGGCTCCAAGATCCAATAACGCCCTAGACATTTGAAAATCACCTACTTGAATGTTAATTAAGGGTGTTCCCGGATCTTGAAGCTTAGGAGGGAGATCTTCTTTTAAATCCGCACTTACCCGCTCGGTTAAGTCCACCCGTTTAGGCACTTTTTGTTGCCTCTTTTGAGTGCATAATTCTTTCAAAAACTTTGCGTAAGTGGGCACTTGTTTTATTGCTTCAAGTAAAGGTAAGTTTACTTTAACCTGTTTAGACACCTCCCACATTTCCTCCTTTTGAGGACCCCGTTTTGAAATTACATTTTTCTTGCCCGGGTCAAGTAAAGCCGAAGGAAATGGAATTACATTTGATTCCACTTCCTTGTTTTTGTCATTTAAATTTTGGGCTTGACCTGAGGCTTGGGATGGTTTCTCAAAAGTGACATGTTTAGTGGGTTTATTAATTTCAATTTCTTCATCATCACTTTCCTTACCCGTGATATCCTCAACTTCCCCATCAACCAAGTCCGGTAACAAATTTTCCTTGTACTCTTTACCACTTCTCAACACACTAACATGATTAATAGGAACATTACGAGACGAGTTATGAGAAGGGTTTACCTTGGTGTCGCTTGGAAATTTACCTTTGTTTTTCTTCAATTCCGCCACCTCTGTTGCAAGTTGACCCATTTGTGTGGTCAATGATTGGATGGCTTTGTCCCGAACTTCATCCTTTTGCATTCGGGCTTCATCAAGTTGATTCCTTTTTTGCATGTCTTGTTGCATTGACTTTAACATATCCATTACTTCATTCCCACTTGATGAACCTTGACCCAAAGACCCACTTTTACCTCCACCCGTTCCTTTAAAGTGACTTTGACTTCCTTGATTGTTCCCACCTTGAGCATTCACTTGATTAAAATATTGTTGACGAGGAACAAAATGGGTTTGTGAAGTCCCATGAAAGTTAGGGTTGAGTTGAGTCTATGGGTTACCATATCGAAAGTTGGGATGATTTCTTAACCCGGGGTGGTAAGTGTTTGAATTCATGTTGTAGTTTCGACCACCCCCTTGACCTTGAATTGCATTTACCTCTTCAACTTGCCCTTCCGCACCGGGACACAAATCACTTGCATGTCCCAACCCGTTACAATTCGTGCATACATCATACACTTGATTAGAGACTTGAGGTTCTTCATTGTTAACCGCATGCACTTGTGGCCTTCTGATAGCCGGTCTTGCTCTTCTTGCGGTTTGAGATTTTCTCTTCGATGTAACTGACATTTGCTCCAAGAATGCCCAATCATCGTGTTCATAATTGGTACCGAATGTACCATTTGTGATTAACTTTAAGTCCCGCTCATCTTCCATACTCAACCCCTCATGAAAGGCATTCAACAATTCCCAAAGAGCAATACCGTGGTGAGGAAAATTCTTGATCATCATGTTGAATCGCTCAAAGGCTTCATGAAACATCTCACCTGATTGTTGTTGGAAGCTTCTCAAGCTTTGTCTTGCATCATTTGTCTTTTGGGCCGTGTAAAAATCTTCCAAGAACCTTTGTTGCATCTCGGCCCAAGTGTAAATTGATGCGGAAGGCAATGTGTAAAACCATCTCTTTGCCTTATCTTCTAATGAAAATTGGAATAAAACCAATTTAACCTCATCCGGTGAGAAACCTTGACCCCCGATCGTGTTGCAAATCGAGTCATACGCCTCCAAATGGAAATAAGGTTCTTCGGTTGCTAAACCCTTATACTTTGGTAAACTTTGGAATGCGTTGGTTCTAACCTCAAATGTTCTTCCATTTTGATTTTGAGGGATGACCACCGGAGATGGGTTGTTTGTAATGATCGGTCGAAAGTGAGCTTCAATTCCCCTAGCCATCTCTCTCACATGCCTTCTCGGTACCCCCATTGGTACTCTCGGTTGGCCCATTTGTCTATACACAGGCCTTGGCAGTGGATATTGTTGAAATTGAGGTTGAGGTATTGGTTGTTGGGGTTGTTGATAATGAGGTTGTGGAGGAACTTGTTGCAATGGTTGAACTTGTTGCAATGGTGCTTGATTGACGTGTGGCCCACCCCATTGTTGTATTTGTTGTTGCGGAACATAACCAAATTGACCTTGCACCCTTACTTGATTTACATCACCCCCACTCGAATATTCCTCTTCATACTCTTCATACCCTTCGCTATTATCGCCATAACGTGGCCCACCGAATGAATGCGGGCCCGACCTAAGACCCTGTGAAGTATGGATGATGGGTGGGTCTTGTGGCAATGTGTATGGTTGATTATAAAGCGGGTTTTGTTGAGATTGGAAAGGTGATTGTTGTTGAGAGTTCGATGATTGTCCTTGAACAGGAATGGAGTTGTTAAAAGGTGGAAGGTTAGATGGTGGTTGAAAGCTGAACACGGTTGAAGTAGGCTCACTTGTAGGAGTGGTAGTGGTAACGGTTTCATTGGGAGGAGGGTTTTCCGGATTGATGGGTGGTGGTATAGGTGGTATAGACTGACCCGAAGCCATGTTTGTGGTGTCAGTTGTTCGACTGTGGGTGCTTGGTGACCTGATAATCTTATTCTCCCTTTGAAGAATCCGATTCTGACAAGAAGTCTTTCAATTTCCAGATCAAAAACTAACGGTGATAAAGACCGAGAGTTTCGCGTATGCATATACCTGTAGATACCTGCACACTAGCACAACCCGCGTAAAACTGACAATAACAAATAAACAAAAACTACAAAAGTAACACACGTTGAGCACTACTCCCCGGCAACGGCGTAAAAATTTGACATGAGGTTGAAGGCTCACTCAAATATAAACCAAATACTACTAAATAGATAGCGGTAAGTGGGTATCGAACACGAGGAGTTTGTGGAAAATGTGTTAATAAGTAGCTTAACGATTAAACTAATATAAATGTAAATGACACAAAGTAATTTCCAAGTTGGTTTTTGATTTGATTTTATATCTAAAATAAACTAACACGAAAGTTGTAAACGATTAATTAAACAAGCATTCCTCTCAAGGTTCGGGCTATTGCTCAACACTCTTGTTAACATTCAATGGATAAACCGTAATATCTCGGTTTTGTGAATGTGTGAACCGAGCCCCGGTGCAGAAGCGTGAATAATGGTTGTTATTAACGGTGGAGCTCGGATCTGAGCATGGATCGAATCGTATTCGCTCTTGAAAGAGGGTTTTGGACGGATGAGTGGTGTTTGGGAGAGAGCCTGAATCGATTACAATGAACAATAAGCTGGATGAACAAACATATGCAATCGATTCACAAATATAAAGAAGTGGCAGTATGATTTCATTCATCAAAAGATTGTCATACAAAGCACTCATACATACACACATACATACAATAAAGATCAGCCACCTCCAGGAGAGCTCATCCTGGAGGTGGCGGCTCTCTCAAAGAGATAAACCCTAGATCTCACACAATACACAATACAATCCTTCACTCATGCTAGAAAAATTAACAAATACATCTATTTATACTAGTTTAGCATGTCTTGGTCTTCAAACCATCCACCCTTGGTTGAGACTAAAAATATTAATTATTTTTCACCCACAATAATAATAATTCGAAGCGTCGGTCTAAAATATAAGTCCCAACAGTGCACATGCAATTGTTTGTGATTAATCAAGAACTAAGTACTCGGATACCTAGAATGCGAGGTTGTTACTTAACAATCAATCAATACTATTCTTCCTAGTTCTTCCCACTAAATCTCGATTGCCAACGACACCAAGAACATATGGCTAAAAGCTAGATAGAAACAATATGGACAAGTTACAAACAATCACACAAACACAAGATTATACTAACATAACATTTAGATAATCAATCCAAGTTCAAGAACAATAAACAAAAGTGTTTTGCAAATAACCTTACATCCCGAGAGAAATACCAAAGAACTAGCCACTCATGGCTCGGGAGATCATTCTTGCATCAAGTATCTTGTTTATAACAATCCGACACATAAAGAAATGAATACAAACACCCAAAATGTGTTTTTCCTCTTCAAAAATCGCCCTTGGCCGTCTCCAAGTGAAAAGGTAGTCCAAAAGACACTCAAAATCGGCCTATAAAAAGGCATGAAAATGTGTCTCCGCCCCGGACACCGTGGTCCACGGTTGCTAAAGTTACAGACCCAGCCAGGCCCGACCGTGGGCCACGGTCCACCCCACGGTGCTAGAATCCTCCACGGTACGGTGTAAACTGGAAAGTTTGCTTCAGGTGGACCGTGGTCCACGGTCTGGACTGTGGGCCATGGTGGGGCTCGTTTCCAGCTTCTTGTTTTCTTCGTATCTCTTTCGTTCCAGCTCATTTTCTTCACCGT
This sequence comes from Bidens hawaiensis, assembly GCF_021521415.1. Lineage (NCBI taxonomy): Eukaryota > Viridiplantae > Streptophyta > Magnoliopsida > Asterales > Asteraceae > Bidens > Bidens hawaiensis. The sequence goes on from NW_027491228.1 coordinate 2,248,960, forward strand.
TTTCGCTCGTGTTCTTGTAACGCCGCTCTCTAGCTCCTCAAACCTGCAAACACACGAGCAACCATAGTCAACTAATTCCACGGAATTAACTTAATCCCGAAAGCATAATTATATCTTTTACATCACTTAGTTGCTTTCCTACGGGTCGCCCGTCAGTGTTATAGGAATATTTCAAGTATACCAGAAAATCACAACATTTTCTCTCATTTTCACTCACAACATCCTAAACAACATTTTCTCGCTCACGTAATATGGTGGATGGGTTGAGAATGCTCTAAATGGAAGAACCCACATTTGTAAATTTACCCCCTCCCCCCTCTTTTCCTGTTTTCCTTGGTAAGTAATGTAAATTTACATGTTTTTCGTCCAAGCTTTGTCATTATTTCTAATCTATTTTAGTTTATTCTAATAAATCATAAACTTTTGGGATTTTAGTTTATACGTCTGCAATATTTAGTGGCACCCATAGATTACACTTCTATGTAGCTTCAATTTAATCAACTATCTAATAAATCGTAGTGAATAGTTGTAGAAAATAACGACAACGGTCTATTAAAGAAATTTTCTGGTACAATGACTCAATTGGGTTTGGTACTTCCTCTAAAAGAAGTGTTTTGGTATGTAAAGAAATCGTTTTGGTATAGTGATTCAATCGGTTGTTGCATATTGTCAATTCGAATTGATTCGATCGGGTTCTGTACATAGTCGATTGATTTAAACTAATTTAATTGGGCTTGGTACATAATCGATCGATTCTAGTTAATTTGAATGATTTTAAGTTAATATCTTAAACCTCTCACTATTACTTGCTTAGTTTTTATTTAATATAACCAGCTTTCTTAAAATTTTAGTAATTGGTGTTGGTGGAAGATTATATATATTAGCATTTTACTTGCTTAATTGGATGTGCGGGAGCTTGTACATACTAGTCTTAGTTAACATTAAAATAGTTTTAAATTTTTTTGTTTGTTGATACAAACCCTTACCAAATTGCACATTCATGAAAAGCTTTGGGTGTTAAAAAACAACCCAAACTATTCGATTGGATTTAACCAATGAATAAGTTATACCTTATTTTTATCCATAACTACCTAATAATACTCAATTCATTTGTGGCAGTGTTCTCAATTGTTGCATAAAACCGTTTTTCTCATATCCTATTAATAGCTTTGCTATGAATGGAATTCCACTATCGTCATTGATTTAGATAGTTTGTGTATGAAGTTTAAACATGCACATAAATACAATTTCAAGGTCGTTGTTGGGGGCTAAAAAACAAAATAATGGCTAGGTGGGTATATGTGATGGGCTAAAAGTCATGATGATGGCCACAATATTATATGACCACAACCTGATTTGGACCGTGCATTCAATGTACAAAAGCTCAACTGTCATTACTTTTCCCCAATAACCAATAATAGTGGTATACACTCTAATCTACTGTCACATAACTAAAGAAAAAATGTAAAATAACCCAGCTATCAAGTAATAAACTTTGAAAAACTTAAATCAAGCAAAAACATTGGAATTTCATATATTGATTAACATCAACTGCGAAAACTCGATTCAAATTTCACAAAGCTAAAGCAAAGCGTCATAAGTATAAATAATCAAATGCGAACGAATCAAGGACTTAGAGAAAACTACCAAAAAAAGATGAATCCATTACTCACCATTTTGATTTCAGTTACAACTATAGCTTGATTTCAGATTCTAGGTTTGTTTTTTTTTCTTTTTTTTGTTTTTTTTCCTAGAGCAATCCGACCATGCAAAATGAATTGCGTTTATGCACTCCACCACAATGAAGTTGCCTCCTTTCTGACTCTCCATTATTACCATTTAACGACGAAAGCCAAATTTAACAACCGTAAACTTCCCACTCCAGGAGTGCCTTCCAAGCTTCTTAAAACTAAGTATACTTTCCAGGCAGCAACCCGTTGAATTTTCTTCTTTTTTGTTTCCCATAGAATTCTCCTCCTAATTCTTTCCAAAAGTTTCAGGATATATTTCCTTAGAGCCTTTAACATCGATACAAAAGACACATTCTTTACAAAAGTTCCAACTTCCAATATAGCCTTGTCCAACGGAAACCTGCCACCAAAACCGATTTAATTATTTAATTTAGAGTTGAATCTTTCTATGATTGACAACCAGTTTTTATACTGACTAATATTTCCACTCTTGTTTTATTCTGTTCAAAAGGTCCACAGCATCCGAGTCTAAGAAACCAAACGTGTCAAAGGCAAAGGAGATAAACACGTGTTGATTCTTCAAACAGGCTTTTCCGTGTTTAGCAACCTTGGCCGATGCCTCCTTCAATGCTGCCAAGTCATGCTACAAACTCATTGTCCCTAAGCCCAACAAAAGGGGACACACAAGTGTGTTTCCCCCTACCCACACAGAAACAAGAATATCGGCCAGTCGTAAAGTAAATCTTCCTTCAAGAGTGGATCCATAAGAAAGTTTACTGTGGCCTCCTTTTTAGCCGAGATTCTGGCCCATTTAAGGACATTGCATAGAACATCGTTCCCCAAATCATGTATGTACTTAAACCTAGACAACTCTTTGCAATTAAGTGCATGCTCGCCAAAAGAATCCAAACAAACCTTACGGTAAGCTGGGAATGACTCCTCTACTGAAAACAAAGGGATCATTAACAGATGCTTAAGAATGGTCCGGTACTCCAAAGCCGACATATGTTGGCCCAATCCTTCAATAGGGATAACACTTAAGAAATCCTGAGCCCAAGGAGCTCGAAGGCAGTCAAACACCGCTTTGTTTAATCCATGACTTAGTTGATAATCCTCCTATTAACCAACTCAAATGCTTTATCAGAATCTACTTTACAATGACACCCTTTCTCTTCATTTATCGTGCAAATATATTGGTTATGATCAATGCCCAAAAAAGGTACTCCTACCTTCGATACTGGTTGACTACTCCATACCAATAAATTTATAAAGAAACTAGTCCTCACTAAACAACTTGAATAAGTTTCTAACAAGTCTAGGCCTCTTAAGTAAAGCATTATCTAATTTTTATAAAAGAAACGCAAATTTCTCTCACTTTGGAAGAATTTGTTCCTAAACTACCATGTATGGCAATTCCTTTTATTGTTTTGTTCCAGCCTATAATACCGTAGAAAATTTGTTTTCAATCTCCATCCTTCTCCCATTTTAGCTAGCTTGGCTTTCTGCCTTAAGTTTTGTTTTCATCTCCAACCTTCTGGCAAACTTATGACACCTAGCTATAGATGATAAACTTAATACCGTAGAAATAGTGCCTCCATCATTTCAATGAGAAAACTATGACACCTAACTTTAGATCAATTGTTGTCAGGGGCGGACATAGCTACTAAGCAGGGGTAACATCCACTACCCCTCAACTTTTCGTCGGTAGTGCAAATTTTTTTTATTTAGTCGGTTTTCGTATTTCGCTACCTCTAAAAAAATATAATGTAACCCCTATTTGTTTAAAGCTCAAACAAATTAAAAACTGAAACCAATTAAAAGCCAATTAAAGTTTAAAATCCAACCAAATTAAAGCCCAAACCAAAATAAACCATTGTTTGTTGTTCCTTACGCTTGGACTAGGCCAAACTTTAACAAAAGAAAGTTTCATTTAGCCATTGTCCACCACGCTGCTTCCACCCCATGTTGCCCTCCTCTTGTCGCCGGACCTCCACGCTGTAGCTGAGTCGCCGATGCCGGTGTTCCTTCAGTCACTCTTCCACAGTTCGGCTTCTACTTGTTCAGTTTAGGCATTCTTCTACTTTTATCTAAAATTGTAATTGCTAATTTTTTATACAAATTGTTAATTTGGATTTGTTTATTGGCAATTGAATACTTGAATGATTGATTATGGTTTATTGGATATATGGACAATGTAAAATGGAATTGATTAGGGATTTAGGGTTTAAATTAATTTGTTTTTTCTAAAAGAAAGGAAACTTGGAAGGAAAAACGACAAAGTCTTATTAGAAATATTTTTAAACGAAAATTTCCAATAAAATGATGATATATGTCTAACAAGTTAAAAAAAAGTTATTATATGAAATACGGTAAAAATTCGATTATTGTATGAAATACGGTAAAAAAAATTTTCGTTTATATTGTATGAAATACGGTAAAAAAAATATTTTTGAACGTTACCACTGAGATTTCCGTCTAGATCCGCCACTGAGTGTTGTGTAATTATTTTCATGAACTTTTAACTGGCATGATGCATATGCTATGACTTTGTTTCGTTGCATTAAAAAACAACCTATACCAGTGTGCTAAGGTTGCTGAGAGGAATATGGGTGATACATAAAAGACTCCTGAAATTGATCTCACTCGAGTTCCGTATCCTTCTTGTCCTCTGCGCCAGAAATATGTGGAGGAATATGGACATTTTCTAGATATGTTCAAGCAACTTAAAATCAGTTTGTCGAGGCACTCCAGCATATGCCTAAGTATGCTTAGTTCTTAAAGGATCTTCTTTCAAATAAGAAGAAGCTGTAGGGGCTTTTGATGGTTGTTCTAAATAAAGGATGCTCTACGGTTGTCAAGAATAAGCTGCCAATGAAATTAGCAGACCCGGGTCACTTCACGATTCAGTGTCTGTTGGCAGCTCGACTGCCAGCTTTGCGTTGGCCGATTTAGGTGCTAGCATAAATATGATGTCGTACTCCCTTTACAAAAAGCTAGACCATGGTGAAGCGGTCTCGACGCACATGAGCACATCCTTAGTTGACCGTTTGGTCAAGTACCCACGGGGAATCGTGGAGAACGTGCTTGTCAAAGTCGATAAGTTTGTTTTCCCCATGGATTTCGTCATTTTAGATATGGAGGTTATCGAAAAAGTCCTGCTCATCTTGGGACGTCCCTTCCTACGTGCCGCCAAAGCATTGATTGATATTTTTTATGGCAGGATTATACTTTGTTTAAGGGACGAGAATGCCACCTTCGGTGTCACCAAATCAAGTAAGAACTCGAGTGGCAAGGACAATTCTGATACTTCCTTGATGCATTCATGTCAAATAATTGTAGTTGTATTGACTATATTTGTAAAGCATGCGAGATAGATCCAAAAGTTGAAATTGATTGTCCCCTAGAACAAGATCCGAGCACACTGGATAGAAACCCTCCCGAGTATTCACAGGTATTCAAGGAAGTGACTGATCATCATGTGAGGAGTGTTGAAGAAATTAAGTGTGGGGATAGTTTGTTGGAGCCTGAATGAAGCAGAACATTTCCATACGAGCCAGGTGAGATAGAAAGTGGTATATAAGAGCCAATGATGGAGATCAAACAAGCGCCGAATAATGAAGTGGCAACGAAGAAGAGCATCATTCGGGTTAGTTCAGCCGCCACGTCATACTAAGGATAGCTGTCCTGTGGAGAAATTAGACGGTGGATCGCCCCAAAAATCGACAAAGCCATGGGAGAGGGAACAAAAATGAGTGGAAACACGTCTTGAATGTTCAAAAGTGTGATGACAGGAGGAGTAAGAAAACAATGAAGTGCATGAATGACCATTTCCCTCCATAGATGCATCTTATTAAGTTAGGTCCAGGTGAGTTAAAGTATAGGTAGTTTGAAGCGGTTAAAGATATTGGGACGCATGTTAATTCTACCTAGAAGCATCTTGATTGACACATGGTGAGGCGACACATCACTTGTAGTACATGCCTCATTCAAAGTCTAATATGGGGAAATTCAAGAGTTGGTGGGCCAAGCTCAAGACATACTTTATGGCCTACGGTAGGTTTGCATTTGGTTCCTTCCCGACCATTTGTAAGAGGATGGTGTTGAGGTGTACTGATGGGTAAAGGATAAAGGAGAAACCTCTTCATTGAGGTTTTGGGAGCAAGTCCGGCTGAAGACTATTCTATAAACTTAGCACTTCCCAGGAGACAACCAGGTACTATGTTTTTAATTTTAGTTTTGCTTATATTTCTTTGTTATGCCAGGTTTTTCTTCTTTTGCATGTTCGAGGATGCTTATGGATGGTTAATGATTTAGGGTTTGAAGAAAGTGTGGGTATGCCGACTACTGCAAGATTACCAAGACACCTGGAATGGTTAACTGGTTGATTACCACTTTCGTTCCTGAGTGATATCTTGGTAAAGAGCATTTGAGTTTGAGGCTTTCGTTCGAATTGGAGGGCAAGGAACATGATTCACAGTACAATATCACAAATACATTTACTAAGAGAGTCTGTTCCACAATATCATAACCACTGAGGATTTCGAATCAAAACCCTGCACGCCAATGAATTAGATAGGCACCACTAAAAGACTACACCAACGATGTCTGACGCCACCAAGGGTTCCTAATCGAAACCCTGGCAACGCCTAAGCACACGATAATCAGGCAGATAAATTAGACAGACACTACCACACCATCGCCGTCTGGCGCCACCAAGGGGTTCGGATTGGATCCAGCAACGTCAGGAACGACGATTATAAACACCCGGTAAGAATATACCAAAGGCGGTGATTATAAATAAGAGAGAGGAGTAGAAAAAAAATCATCCGGGGAAGAGAGAGAAGTATATGAGCTGATTAAAGAGTGATTATTACACGAGATGAATCATATAGCACGTGTCAGGCAAACATTGAAGATTTTGATGAATAGTAACTTTCAAGAGACTGACACATATTTAGTTTTTAATATAAATATATATATATATATATAATATGTATTTAAAAAGCATTACATTAACCAAAAGATAAAACGGTAACCTATCCAAAAATATATGGACAACCTTGCTTTCAAAAACATATGTAGTTACGTTGTTATTACCCTTTATAAAATATTGTTAAAATTCAACTTAAAAACGGGTTAGTAACGGGTCAGGCAACATTGAAGGCGGCAGCGGGCAAGGTTGTTAAACATGAGAAGGGCTTGTTTAGAGAATTAACACATGTTTATCCCCCCCCCCTTTGCCTTTGACACTTTTGGTTTCTTAGCTCCGGATGCCATGGACCTCCTAAACTAAGTTCAAAAACTTATGCATAGTAATTTATCGGCCCATAAGAACCAAAACTTTGTTTTTATTAGGATTTAGTTTGCTATCCAAAAGGGGCTTCTGACGGAGTTTGTTGCCTGCTTACCTGCCACTTCATTGTAAATCGTTTGTTCTTCAATGAATTGTTCTATGGTTTATATAAAACTAGTGTTTTACCGGTGCGTTGCGCCAAGTAAACTCGGACAGTGGTAAAACTTAAGTGTTGTCAATCCCGGGTGTTGAATTTGTAAGTCGACGCGAATTCAGGTGATTTCGGTTACATGCGTCATGGGCGTAGTGTCGGTCGGTAAAACTTGGTCTTTGTAAAACCCGAGAGCGAGACGGTGAGTCTAAACAAATTTGGTTGGTTTCCGTGATGTTTATTGCGTTACCATAACTAAAACATAAAAAAATAAAAGAATGTATACACAACACACCAAATTGATTTTAGCAAAAAAAAAGGCTAGCTAACAATAACAACCATATCCCCCTTGCAAAGATTTGAACTCGGGAGGCAAACCACATGAGACATAAGAACATTCCCACACAACCAACATGCTAAGAAGTCAAGTTGTTCTTTTAAGTGGAAACTATCTATTATATACCAAAATAAAAGTTATCAAAATAGAAGCTTTGTGGCACCAACCTTCTCTTTTATATTATATATATAACTAGATTTTACCCCCTGGTATTACGGGGGTTGTTTTACATTATTCGTTTTTAATATTTATATATGTATATCTGGATTTTAATTTTATTTATTGTAAGAAAGTTAATGATTAATATACTTGATGTTTGATGATAAAATGGTTTCACAAATAAATGATATGTTATAATCCGGTTTAAAAGCTATCTGAGTTTGGTGATACCCATTACCCGTTTATTTTCTTTATTATAAAACTGTTTTTTAATTATAAATAATATTTTTTAAAATAAAATATGATATTAATTTTTAGTATATCCCTATTATATAGGATTTTCATATCAAATATTTTATGAGATTAGTCTATTATATATATATAAACGAAACCCCTAAAATCCTACGTGTCGCGATGTGGTCGCTCCCCCCTTTTATGAAAGCCACCAGATTATTTGATTTTTAAACGGAGGCCTCTCATTGATTTAACCTAAATTCATGGGTATGGGTCTTACCAAAACCAGATAGTTCTGAAACGGGTTATAACATCTCTCTCATAAAATTAAAAATTAATCTTACCAATTATTTGATATGAAAATCCTATAAAATAGGATATACTAAAATTTAATATCCAATTTAAAAAGAAAAAGATATTATTTATAATTAATAAACAATTTTATAGTAAAAAACATAAGCAGGTCATGGGTCACCAAATCCAGATAGCTTTTAAACGAGTTATAGCATATCATTTATTTATGAAACCCTTTCATCATCAAACACTTTCATAATCAAACCCTAAGTATATTATTAACTTTCTTACAATAAAGAAAATTAAAATCCAAAAAATAAATATTAAAAAATGAAAAATGTAAAACAGTCATTCTCTCAAACAATCAGATTGTTTTATTTGTAAATGAAGGTTTCTCACACATTTAACCCGAATTCACGGGTAAAGGTCTCACTAAACCCAGATATCTCTTAAATAGGTTATAACATCTCATTATATTAAAAATTAATCTCATAAAATACTTGGTATGAAAATCCTATAAAATAGGGATATACTAAAAATTAATATCATATTTTATTTAAAAAAGATATTATTTATAATTAAGAAACACTTTTATAATAAAGAAAATAAACGGGTAATGGGTATCACCAAATCCAGATAGCTTTAAACCAGATTATAACATATCATTTATTTGTAAAACAATTTTATAATCAAACATCAAGTATATTAATTATTAACTTTCTTACAAGAAATAAAATTAAAATTCCAAATATACATATATAAATATTAAAAACGAATCATGTAAAACAACCCCCGTAAAACGGGGGACAAAATCTAATGACTTGAGAGAAACCTTTACCCGTTAATTCGGGTCAAATGCATGAGAAACATTTATTTACAAATAAGCAATCTGATGGCTTGAGAGAATGGTTGTTTTACATTTTTCGTTTTTTAATATTTATTTTTTAGATTTTAATTTTCGTTATTGTAAGAAAGTTAATAATATACTTAGTGTCTATTCGTTTCAAGGATTTGGAAAATTCTAAGGAATAGGATTTTAAATCCCATGAATTGATATGTTCGTTTCATTAAATGAAAGAATGGGAATGGAAACTAAATTCCATCAAATCCCACATTTCATGGGATTTTAAAATCCCACCTATTTTTAAGGATTGTTATGGAAAATAAAGGATTTTCTTATTAACAATAAAAACCCCTAAAAAATTCAAAAAATTAATAAAAAAATAATAACTCAAAATATAAATAAAAAACGAAAAATGTAAAAAAACTAAAACGTTTCGCCTTTACCCTCGTTCTAAAAAAACCGAAAAATGAACCGAAACTGAAAGTCGACGAAAACGAAACACAAACCAAAACTGAACCAAATTGATGGAAACCAAAAAAATCGATCATAACGAAACAAAAAAAATGAAACCGAACAGAAATGAAACTGAAAAAACTGACCACAACGAAACAAAAGGCCGAACACGAATCCGTAACCGACCAAAAACAAACAAAAGAAACCGAAACCCATCCTGTCCAGTGCTCCGAAACCAACTAAAAAGAAATAAAGGAAACTGAAACCTAACCCTTCCAGTGCGAAAACTCGTGTCAGCTCGAAACCAATTCCAATTCCAATTCCAATACATATTAACCAACCAAACACATGATAGGGATTCTCAACATTCCATTCCATTCCAATTCCAATTCTAAATCCTTTAAAAAAAGTTCGCGAAACGAACACGCCCTTAGGGTTTGATGATTAAAGGGTTTCATAAATAAATGATATGTTATAACCTGTTTAAAAGCTATCTGGATTTGGTGACCCATGACCCACTTATGTTTTTTACTATAAAATTGTTTATTAATTATAAATAATATCTTTTTCTTTTTAAATTGGATATTAAATTGTAGCATATCCCTATTTTATAGGATTTTCATATCAAATAATTGGTCAGATTAATTTTAATTTAATGAGATGTTATAACTCGTTTAAAAGCTATCTGGTTTTGGTAAGATCCATACCCATGAATTTTGGTTAAATCAATGAGAGGCCTCCATTTGAAAATCAAGCAATCTGGTGGCTTCCATAAAAAGGGGGAGCGACCACATCACGACACGTATGATTTTAGGGGTTTCGTTTATATATATTATAGATAAGGATTTACAAATTATATTAAATAACACTGCATTATCTCTATTCTTTTCATTAAACAATACTTTTTTTATACTTTT